>NC_071282.1:2936605-3166605 GCF_023375685.1 Ictalurus furcatus
TACAGCTGTGCTCATAAATTTACATACCCCTAGCAGAATCCGCAAAATGTTAATAATAATAAGCAGCCAGGGGGATGTAAACTTTTGAACAGGATGACCGGTGCAAATTATTTTATTTAAAAAAGATCTTTTTTTGTTTGTTTGTTTGTTGTTCATTTAGTACCGCACGTCAGAAGCTACATAAGATATTTACATGTTATATAATAATAACAATTGACACCGATCATCCTGTTCAAAAGTTTTCGTATCTAAGTAGATAAAAATCCGCCGGCCACCGTAGAAGGAGAACAAACGTCAAGATGTTAAGAATAATACGTAGAACTCGACGGGGATGCATCCACTTTCAGATCTACCCTTAAAATACACTCAGACAGGAAGGAAGGAAGCTGTTGAAGTCTGAAAAACCTTTTCAGACATTAGACCTTAGCATCACTTTATTCATGCACTGCTCTAATGATCAGGCTGTTTTCTAGAAGGAATTATTTCTTGTCACACTTTGTGCATGTGGGCTCTCGAGTGGCTTTAGATTACTAAGCACACACACACACACACACACACACACACACACACACACACCTGAAGCACTCCTTCCGCAGAGCGAGCGCGAGAGGCCCAGCTTCATACTCTTCTCCGTTCATTCGGGACGGAACCCTCTCCTCGTCCTCCACCAGCACGGCCAGCTCACTGTCCCGATATCCCATCATGCTCCTGTCGTTAATGTTGGCCGAACCTGACGGATGACATTTAGAGTGCTGTTTTCACGATTCTTGATTCTGATTGGTCAGAACCCGTGGCTTGATTTTCGACAAGAGCGACCCTGAGGGTAGTTCCGGCAGCAATTCGGCCAATCAGTTTTATATTAATGCTCTCGTTTATATCGCTACATTATTGTTTCTATAGTAACCGCTCATTCATGGGGACATGGATGATGGGCGTGCCACATATTCGGAGAAATTTGTTTGTTATTTTTGGAGAGAGTCTCCAGTGTCAGCACTTTTGAACAACATTAAGTGTAACTAGAAATGGATAAAAAGTATGACGTTTTGTTGTTTGAGTAATATGAAAATTGTAATCATTGGCAAACTGCTGTGGTATAAGAGAAATAAAATAATATATATATATATATATATATATATATATATAAAAAAGAAGACATTTTGTGGTTTAAACGCACATTTCCAGGATAGACCACAAGATGGCGACAAATGTAGTGTTTTCCTTACCGTAGGCGGTAAAGAGGAAGGAATTTAAGGACGGTCGATGTGAAAGGTCTCACCAATGATGTAGCGGCGGTCGTCGGCGATCAGCGCCTTGCTGTGGACGTAGATGAGCTCAGAGATGGGCGTGTGGCCGAGCTCGGAGTGCGTGCGCACGCCACACAGAGAGATGTACTGCGTCCATTCGTCCTGCACTGGAGCGCGAGAAGGAACAGTGGTCATGATGATCACAGTGAGCAATACCGACTGGCTGAGATTAGGAGAACACACACTTACTCTGTTCCTTGAGGCGGGATAGAATAGAGTTCTTGCCACGATTGATTGTCCTGAAAAACAAAGAAAAAAAAATCTAAAACGTCCGTCACCACCATGAGAGAGTCCATATGCAAGAATGACACAAGACAAAGAGATAATGAAAGGAAAAAAATGAAATACAAGACATAGAGGTGATGAAAGAATGACATGACATTATGAAAGTAAAAAAAAAAGGACACCGAAGTCCAGAAAGGGAGAGAAACAGGAAGTACAGGAAGAGTGTGTACCTGTATGTAAAGTGCAGTATAGCCCGGATGGCGTTGCCTCCTCCCTCACTGATGTCTCCCTCAAATCCAGGCAGGAGAGGAATCACCACAAACACTCTGTACTTCTGCTTCTCACTGCACGCGCACACACACGTTTAGTTTAGACGACTGAAAAGCAAATGAAAAAACTCTTCATGCCGACACACACACGCACACACACACACACACACACACACACACACACCTGTGTGCCTGCAGGATCCTCTTGACAATAGCGTCACCTATGCTGTTGCTGTTCTTGACAGACTCACCACAGCTAATGAAGAACTGATTCTGAGGAGAACAAACATAACACTGTCATACCATCAAGACTCTGTATCTGTACGTCAGTGACGGGGAAGGAGGCGCGTCTTCTGTACGTCAGTGACGGGGAAGGAGGCGCGTCTTCTGTACGTCAGTGACAGGGGAAGGAGGCGTGTCTTCTGTACGTCAGTGACGGGGAAGGAGGCGCGTCTTCTGTACGTCAGTGACGGGGAAGGAGGCGTGTCTTCTGTACGTCAGTGACAGGGGAAGGAGGCGCGTCTTCTGTACGTCAGTGAAAGGGAAGGAGGCGCGTCTTCTGTACGTCAGTGACGGGGAAGGAGGCGCGTCTTCTGTACGTCAGTGACGGGGAAGGAGGCGCGTCTTCTGTACGTCAGTGACGGGGAAGGAGGCGCGTCTTCTGTACGTCAGTGACGGGGAAGGAGGCGCGTCTTCTGTACGTCAGTGACGGGGAAGGAGGCGCGTCTTCTGTACGTCAGTGACGGGGAAGGAGGCGCGTCTTCTGTACGTCAGTGACGGGGAAGGAGGCGCGTCTTCTGTACGTCAGTGACGGGGAAGGAGGCGCGTCTTCTGTACGTCAGTGACGGGGAAGGAGGCGCGTCTTCTGTACGTCAGTGACGGGGAAGGAGGCGCGTCTTCTGTACGTCAGTGACGGGGAAGGAGGCGCGTCTTCTGTACGTCAGTCCCGGGGAAGGAGGCGTGTCTTCTGTACGTCAGTGACGGGGAAGGAGGCGTGTCTTCTGTACGTCAGTGACGGGGAAGGAGGCGTGACTTCTGTATGTCAATGACAGGGAAGGAGGCATGTCTTCTGTACGTTAGTCCCAGGGAAGGAGGCGTGTCTTCTGTACGTCAGTCCCAGGGAAGGAGGCGTGTCTTCTGTACGTCAGTCCCAGGGAAGGAGGCGTGTCTTCTGTATGTCAGTCCCAGGGAAGGAGGCGTGTCTTCTGTATGTCAGTCCCAGGGAAGGAGGCGTGTCTTCTGTACGTCAGTGACGGGGAAGGAGGCGTGACTTCTGTATGTAAATGACAGGGAAGGAGGCGTGTCTTCTGTACGTCAGTCCCAGGGAAGGAGGCATGTCTTCTGTACGTCAATCCCAGGGAAGGAGGCGCGTCGTCTGTATGTAAGTGTAGGTGAAAGAGTGTGTGTGTGTGTGTGTGTGTGTGTGTGTGTGTGTGTGTGTGTGTGTGTGTTACCTCTATATAAATGTAGTGCTGGCTGTTCTCAATGATGTCTACATATGCTTTATGGATGGAACATTCGCATGTCCCGGCTGACCAGCGATCCACCGAGCGAAGCACCTGACGATGGAGAACAAGGGGAAAAAAGAGGAAAAAAAGAAGAAAAGAGAGACGATTAAATTTTTTAAAGAAGAGCGATAATTAATTTGTCTAATTATTTTTCTGAAACGAGGCTCTAAATATAACTGCAAACATAAGTAACTAAGTAAAAAAAAAAAATAAGAAAGAAAGAAAGAAAATCCTCGTTCTTATTGGCTGAAAGTTAATTTCTCAGTCCCCCCTGTTCGAGATATTAGTTAGGTCATCTGAGGAGCTCACTGTTAGTGTAACAGTGTAATTAGTGTTTAATTACTGAGGATATTAAAATATTTTTGGGCATATATCCAGTCTCGTGTGTGTGTGTGTGTGTGTGTGTGTATACCTGTACAGATGCTTTGGCCGTTCCAGGCACGGTGAAAGGAAGCTCATCGGCAGTAGTGTGACTCTTGGGCAGCAGGTACGGGTAAAATGTGGCTTTATACTTTTTCTTAAAATTCTGAAAAACGGCAGCGCACACACACACACACACACACACATCGTTACGTCATTTAAACCCTAGTGCATATGTAATACTAGGCTTCATTAAGCTTGACCTCTGACCTTAGTGAAGTTCCAGCGCTGGATAAAGTGGCGTGCCAGGTCCCTGGCTGCCTTCCCATGAACCACCACTCCGAGGTCGCGCCATGGGATGCGAGGCACATGCGTCCGGTCCACATTGTCTGAGTGAGAAAATACATTACTACTGCAACTACAATGCGTATACTCCTGCATGCATGCTAGCACAACTCAAATAGTGCTTGGCGGTACCTTGGAAAGGTTGGTCCAGCTGTGTCCAGTCCTTCTGGATGAAGTTGCTATAGTCTTTTCCCAACCATAACAGCATGTTACAGCTCAAATCCACCTCATCGCAAGCTTCTCCAGCCGCTCCGCCAGCAAGAGGAACATCCTCCCCTTCAGTCTGAGAGAGAGAGAGAGAGAGAGAGCGAGAGAGAGAGAGAGAGATGCACAATACAAAACAGAGCCATATACTATAATCCATGATATAGGTTTTATTTACTTTTTTAAATTGCTAGTCATAAGTCATAGCCACCTCCGGAACTGAGCGTGCACTGTGATTGGCTGTTTGCGATTCCATGACGTCAAACAACCTGTAGCTATTGTCGTCCCATCTCCCGAAGGCAAGGTCCAGCCCACCCACGAAGGCCACCGATTGGTCGATGGCCACCATCTTCTCATGGTGGGCCCACAGGAAGATGACGGAGGCCACATGGTCGGGATGACGCATCACCTAGGCAACAGCAAGATAAACAATCAGAAATTTAGCATCACTACAAACAAATAAATGAACAAGAGTGGTTCATTCGTTTAAAAAATAAATAAATAAAATAAAAGTCTTATTATAATGTAGTGTGTTTTGTGTAGGGTTCACACCTTGATATTTGGGTGCAGGTCCATGAGGGTCCTCTTACTGTACTCGCTGTTAATGCCCAGGGCCAGCTCGAGCTCTTTATACAACAGCACACACACCTTCACACCTTGCTCCTGAAAACACACACACACACACACACAAACACACACACACAAACACACACACACAAACACACACACACAAACACACACAATGAGGGAAGAAACCAAAAGGAACTTCCATTCACTGTCTCATTATTGATTTACTCAAAGCACAAATCTGCTGCTTACGGCTTTGCGTTTGAGGATCTGGTCCAGACGCCAGTACGTCCCCCTTGCTGGACGCTTGAGGTAAACTTCGGGACTTAACCTGAGAGAAAACGGAGAGAGGACGAACACAAAGCAGCAATTAATCCCCAGACCGCAAAGCTCACAACGCAGAGTCAGATCTCAATGCTCAGGAATTTAAAACAATTAAAAACTGGACAGGACAAAAACGTAAAAACCCCAAAAGCTGTGAAGATAAGATAAGGAGTCCAAGATAAATCAATATAACTGGAACGATCTAGATTCATAAATGTAATAGAAGGTGCACACAAAATACACAGGAGGTCCAAGCTATCAGCAGCATGTCTACAATGGAAATCTACTTTCCAACAGTAATAATAAGCCACTTGCCACGTGACTTATACTGACATTTAATTTTCCAGGTCTGACGGAGTAAGTAGAATCTGTTCTGTAACAAACATCAGCACTGAACTATGGCAACAATAACAGCACAAAAACTAAACTACTCGAAACTGGCACTGTGTGCATTGAGTGCGTACTGACCACCAATCAGTGATGAAGATCTCCTCCTCCGCCTTCTCCAGTGCGTCCGCCAGGTCTGAGAAATACCCACTCCCGTTCACGTACCTGTCAATCAAATCCATCAGTCGCTCACTCCATCTTTAACAATGTCACTGAAAGAAACTAAACTCTTCTACATCTCAACACCAAGAGAGAATGCGGACACATGACCGAAAACATCATCAGATCAGAACCCAATTAAACAAATGAGACAAAAATATTGAGGAAAATGATCTGTGAGGGGTAAAAGTATGTGAACTTTTGCTTTCGGTATCTGGTGTGACCTCGTCGTGCAGCAATAACTGCAGATAAACGTTTCCGGTAACTGTCGATCAGTCCTGCAGATCAGCTTGGAGGAGTTTTATCCCGTTCCTCAGTACAGAACAGCTTCAACTCTGGGATGTTGGTGTGTTTCCTCACATGAACTGCTGGCGTCAGGTTCTTCCACAACATTTCTACTGGATTAAGGTCAAGTTTTTTGACTCGGCCGTTCCAAAACATTCACTTTATTCTTCTTTAACCGTTCTTTGGTAGAACGACTCGTGTGCTTAGGGTCGTTGTCTTGCTGCATGACTCACTTCCTCTTCAGATTCAGTTCACAGACAGAGATCCTGACATTTTCCAGTAGAATTCGCTGGTGTACTTGTAAGCATGCAAGTATGTATAAAAGTATTTACTTATATACTTGTGAGTAAATGTCACGTTTCTTATGCTTCCGTATTTGCAGTAGTAGTACCGGTTTAATAGATCTTACACATCAGCTTCTTCATTAGTCGCCTCTCTTACTGCATATTTTGCAGAGACAAAAGGTCAAGGTTACACCAAGAGCCCTCTTCCTCCCTCTTTGCCGTCCTCTGTATTTTCCCAGTCTTATCCGTCAGCCATTCTGTGAACTTATATAAACCTGCCGTGTGTGTGTGTGTGTTTGTGTGTGTGCTTAAAAACCCTGCAGCAGTGAACTTGTTGATTAACTCTGTGTGCAAATAAAATGTCCTGTGTCAAAGGCCAGGCGAGAAAATGATGTTTAAAACATACTGAAGACGCATTACAATGCTAGAATAAATGCACCAGTACGAAAGTAGCAAGAAGTAAGAACTGAGGAATTTCCCGTGCCGTGCGTGAGGATGCAGAAATGCAGCAGTCATTTTTTTTTGGACCCCAGAAGCTTCTGTCGTACTTAGCTCCGGGCTCTGAAGTAGCCATTTCAGTTAAAAGTGTCCCATTGGCAGACTTCCAGTTTCTCAGCATAGATCACGCCATTGATTTCTTTCTTCGCCAGATTCCTCACATCTTTGGCTGCCAGACCAAGACGGTCACAATCCGTCACTGTGCTTCACAGAGACTTGCACAATGGCACTAATGTTGTTCTGACATACTACTGACTTCTACTGAAATCTACTACTGAAATCTAGCGCCGTAACTGTTTTCCACCGACCGTCACTAAATCCTTCATCGTCTTCTGCGCTGCCTTTCTGTAAACAGCTCTCAGCATCACTGAGGATACTTTGAAGCCGGATGACTGCCAGATACTGAGCCAGAACTGAAAATGCACCGGGACTATTAAATACTATTCATCAGACTAACACCATTTTGTTTTTTTACTATAAACCCCTCCCCCACCAAGGTTTTACTTGGTTATACTGTAGTTTTTCCTCTAGATTACATCACTATAAACCAAATCATATATGCACATATACCTGTACACTGAAGCATGCACTTAATTAAAGCTACAATTATAATTCTAAGTATACACACACATGCTTATACCTGTATGCGTAGAGATATGAAGCGATAAGTATAGTATGAATGATAATAAAAGGAGCATGCTAAGGAGATGTACCATTTGGTGAGGGAGTCGGGTCTGGGAGGGGCGAAGCCGTCGAAGCGGTGAGTCTTGAGAAAATCGCAATGTTCAGACAGACGCTGTATCTCATGACTCCACCATTGGGCCTGCCTGTAGCTATTACACTTAATGATCAGCTTCCTGTAACCACACACACACACACACACACACACACGTTAGCTTCCCAAACACTATCAGAACAATCCTTCATAAATACGATTTCAATACCGTACGTGAGATTCTTTCAAAGAACCATATGCTATGTATACACTCGTAGCTGTGGAACGTCCTAGTTATGAAACAAGCTAGTTCTCACCAGACTCACTAATTTTCCGTCTCGCAAAAAAAAAAAAAAAAAAATAATCTACCTTGTTTCTGCGAAGACGTGACGCGTACACTTTGCAGATGTTGTTACACCCAGATGTCCCCTCTCACTAACTTTTACAGCAAGCTACTATGATAAAGAGACTGAGGAGCGCACACCGCCCGTCCCTCGCAAGAGACGAGACGCACTTACAGTAATCCTTCTTAAAACCAGCCATGATTATGGCAGACACGGGTCTCGACTGGGTTCATCACTACCGTTAGTGCTCATGTACATTCGTTTTACACGTAAAACTTTCTTCCTTCTTAGCCGTTAACGGAAACGAATAACTCGTGAACGTAACCGTGTACGCGCCGATTTTCCGTCTCGACCCTTTTAGGAAAGGTACGAGTGGCTACGCGGTTCACGTGCCGGCGGCGAGTTCTCGGTTTTACGTGGCCGTGTTTCACACCTGCTGACGTTCTCGATGCACACTCCGTGTTTCGTGTCCGTGTAGCTGCGGTCCACCAGAACTTTCAGCTCGGGGTCGAAGAGCAGCACGAAGGACACCACACCTCGTTCTCTGCGTTCAGAACGGACCCATCGTTAATAAGCGGTTAATGAGCTGAATGATAGAAAGTGGGGAAAACTGAGGAAAGGTCTGTTAAAGCTTTAAAAGTTATTGACTTGTACCATCATCAACGTTCAGCCTTTCACACAGAGAGAGACTGCACCGTGAGCAAGGATGAAAGCAGCGGAGACTTTTACTGATGGAGAGAAAGAGAGAGAGAGAGAGAGAGAGAGAGAACCACTACAAGTGTGAAAGAGGTATGAATATGATTATGACCAGGGAAGAGAGTAGAGAACAGAACGTACAGTAATATAGGTGCGTAATGGAAAAGAAAGGAGGAAAGTATAGTGTGTCCCGCGTGTGAGAGAGAGCGCGAGAGAGAGACCTGGACATGTAAAGCAGAAACGAGTCCTTGACCACAAGCCAGCGTTGCGACCAGCGGAAACAGAACTGATGGTGGCCGAAGCAGTTGATGCCTTGGATCCGGTGACCTCCTGACCTCTTCAAAATAAATCCCTCCCTGTGAGAGAGATTTAAGAAAAGCCAAGAAATCAGCCTGTCGCTTATTTATAGGCACCCTCTAATACACACACACACACACCCACACATACTCACAGGCCTTTGGGTCCAAGATCTTTTATAAAGGACAGAGGGCTGATGCTGAGGAACTCCATCTGAGAGCATACGTAAGCAAGTGTTTACTAAAATACATTGTGCATTGTGTGTGTGTAATAGCTGACTAACTGCCACAAAATCAGTGTAACGAGATGTATGCTCTAGTGGTTCCAAACATGTTATACAAGTGCGTGTGTGTGTGTTCACCATGCCACTGTAGTTTTTGCAGAAGGAGTTCTCCAGAAGGTTGTTTAGGTATTCTTCCAGGTATTTCTGTAGCACACACACACACACACACACACACACCATTGCAAACCAGTGAACACATTTCAAGCAACTGGACTGATAATCCAAAAATCAGCAGATTTCAGCGTAATAATCTGATTATTCAGTTAGTATTACACACTAAACACTCTCACCTACATCGGGGGGGGAGGTTTTTTTTGATTGATTAAAGTTGTTTGTCGGCCAAAACGACGAGCTAAAAAAAAAAAATCTGCGCCAGATTTACAAAAGTTCAACCGAACAGCTGACTTTTTCCGCGTACTCGCGCCGATCGACGGCCGATCGGCCGTAAACGACCAGGCGTGGTCGACGCGCGGCGGATTATATTTCGCAAAAAAAAAAACGAAGACTAAATGGGGGAAAGGACACGTCTCCTGCGCCGAATCGTCCAGCGATGCAGCTCGGCCGCTGCCGCGCGTTCACGGATACAGAAACTCGAACTCGTCCTCCTTTTACAGGGCGCCACGACCTTCTAAAAATAAATAAATAAATAAATAAATAATCGATCGAGGTTTACATTAGTAAGTCTCCTTATATGTTAACGTCGCACAAACCGGATGCTCATAAACACCACGATTCTTGTAGACGATTTACGAATAAATTTGTCCACATCCCCCTTAAGGGTGTAGCAGCATATGAAGAAAGAAAAAAAAAACGAATCAAATTTTGTAATGTCTTTTACGAATAAATAAATAAATAAATAAATAAATAAATAAAGTTAAATACAGATGCATGGTTAAGGATCTTTAACTACAATCGCAAACAATTCATTAATATTAGAAATCGTATACACCGTTACTAATACAGTAATACATCACAAGCGTGTGTGTTTCTACCGGTTTGCTGGAGGTCCTGCCCATTCTCTCGGTGCCGTGCAGAGAGGGCATCTCCTCGGTCATGCTCTCCAGCTGCTGCCTCTGAATGGCAAACCTGACCCACACACACACACACACACACACACACACACACACACACACACACACACACATTAAAATATGATAAAGATGATTCTTAAAGCTACGCAGCCTCATTAATTATTGTGTCCATGGATTCATTCAAAATACTGAGATTTTTAGGGCCTGACACAGCACAAGCCTAATGTTGAACATGTGTCTGAGTGTGTCTGAGTGTGTCTGAGTGTGTGTGTGTGTGTGTGTGTGTGTGTGTGTGTGTGAGAGAGAGAGTGTGCTCACCTCCCGAGCGGGAGGAACTGCAGCATCATCTTGTGCTTGTACAGGTCTCTATGCAGGTCATGGAAATGCTTATACTTCCTCTTTATGGTCCAGGTGAAGTCGCCATGGGTCAGGCGCACCGTATACAGAGAACAAACACGTACCTGCGCACGCGCGCGCACACACACACACACAAAAACAACACAATGAGTATTTGACTTATACTTTTTTTTTTCCTTGTGAAATCACATTACAATGACATATTATACAGAACTGTGCAAAAGTCTAGGCGTAGATGTTTATGTCTACTACGTTGCTGAGTCCGCAGAAAAATCACACACACACACACACACACACACACACACACACACACACCTTGGAGCGGGTGGTATATCTCTCAGTGTTCTCCACTCTGCAGGTGATGGGCGTGTTATGAAGCAGCGGAGACACGCCCCTTTCCTTCAGATCGTTCAGGTAATGCACCACGAAAAACGCACGTTCTTCTAAAGAAGAAAAAACAACAATACCACACATACACTTCATAAACATCCTGCATGGTCCTTGAGGAGACGGACACAGAACTCGTCCCGTTACAGATTCATTTTAAAAGATCCTTTCTGTAAAATTTCCCCATTTCCCAACACGACTTCACCCAAGGGGATCCGTCTGAGACTGGAAAAAGATGACTTTATTAGTTTTAAAAATCAGACGGATTCAATAAAACGTGTCGACCGGCTAAAGCGTGCAGAAGGAGTAGGTTTAAAAACAACGGTTTACTGCTTTGGATTGGGGGCGGTTATGAATCATTTGCATATTCGTAACCTCCCTATCTTTCACTGTCCAGTTTCGGGAAGTCTGTGCCCTCTGTATCCTCAGATTCCTGTTCTCGGCGGACAGGAGTGAAACCTAATGTGGTCATTTCCGGTGGTAGGGCATCCTCCTCAGGGTTTGGCGTGTTGTGCGTTCGGAGATGCTTTTCTGCCCACCCCAGGAGAAATAGAAGGTGGTTATCTTTATTTAAGGTTATCGTAGCAGCGCGAACCAGTCTGGCCATTCTCCTCAAACCTCTCGCTTCTACAAGGCAGAACTGGCGCGAAAACAAAACCGTTTCGTTTTCCGCACCGTTCTGACGCCAACTCTAGAGTTTATTGTGTATGAAAATCTCAGGAGATCAGCAGGTTCTGAAATAAATGTTCTCAATCCAGCCCATTCGGGAACAAAAAACAAACCAAAAATGTTTCGCTTCGTTATATGGAATTCTGCTTCATGCCACGTCCTGTATAACGTGGGTTTCACGGCAAATACGCATGCATGTATGCATCCTGGTAAAATTCCAGTCCAAACACAGGTTTTGAGAGACAAACCCTCTCTGACGCTTTGCTGTGTAGCTGGTCTTCACTTGATCTGGCACTATGTGGTAGAGATTCTGCTAAAACAGGCCAAGGCCACTGTTCTCCTCCCATGTCTCATAAATCCCCTCATATCATCCTCTCCATTCGGAGAACCCATGATACCATTTTGCTGTTACGTCTCATGGACCGTAAACTCATTTCAAGGTCCAGAAGGATCACTGTACGAAACCCTGTTGTTCCTCACGAGTAAGCATGAGAAATGTCCACGAGAGCATCGCTTCTGCACTCCATCAGCGTTCCGAGCTGCTTTGAATCGATAACGTTGTTCGAGTTGGAGCGTTACTTCGGAGATGTTCGCTGATCTGCTCTGGGAATTCTCTCCAGCTGTAACGTTCGCATGAATACTCAAACTCGTTTGCCTCGGACCGAAGAGTCGTTTGGGTAGGGGAAACAATTGTGTTTTTCACCGCGTTCTGCATGTACTCTCACCACCGTAAGATATATATGTAAATTCTCTTGGACTTTGCTTCCTTTCACATGTCTGGGTTGATATTTATTATCGCTATTTTAGTTCAATCCATATTTAAGACGTATACACCATGTTGTTCTGGATTCGTCATATGAAAAAATAAATAAATAAAAAAATAAAAGTATGACTTTGTGTAAAACACATGCACCTGTACACCAACAGAGAAGGTGGTTCTGTTAAAATCAAGGTTGCCAGATTGGCCTAACAGTTTCTTTTTCTTTCTAACTGACTATAAACGATCTCTGGTTGTGGCCAGATTCTAATTATAATTAGTTCGTGTGTATTTTGGCTTGGCACAATCTGGCAACCCTGGCAGAAATGCACATTTTCTATTGGTTATACAGCAAAACAAACATGTACCTACAAAAGATTATGGACTTTCTTTAAAAAGAGAAGAAGAAAAAAAGGAACGCTAACATGCATTATCCAGTGAAAGTGTTTGGAGTAAATATAAACAGTCAGTAATTCAATTTCTCACAGTGAACAATTACTTGGTTTCTATGAGCTTTACACTCATGACTTTATTTATTACGTTTTTATTATGTTTTATGTAGGGTTATAAAGGATTAGGTTCCGTTTTTAGAAACTAACCATAAATCACCACCTTTCTCTTTATTTCTCTTTTAAGCCGTACATTTCAGTCAGTGGAAACGTTTGTGTGTGTGTGTGTGTGTGTGTGCTCTCACCAATGTTCTTTCTGATGGAGTCGAGCTGACCTTCAGTCAGAAAACTCACACAGGCGTCATCGTGAGAACACTTCTTGTCTGTGTTGACCTCTGGGCTCGCCATGATGCTACTGACCTTTATACACACACACACACACACACACACACACACACACACACACACACACACACAAACACACACACAAACACACACACAAACACACACATTTTAGTCTCTATCCCAGCTAACAATTTTATGTTACAAGAACATTTCCCTAACGTTCCCATTAAATTATAAAATCATTATTCCTAAAATGTTCTAGGAACGTTCAAAACGTCCAGTTTTATTTAGACGCTGTATTAACGTTCTTGATCGGTTATAAAAAACGTTCTTCAAAACGTTATTACGACATTCCATTCACCGGTTATATAAACGCTCGCTCAATGTTTTGGTACGGTTATGAAAACGTTATGTAAAACGTTACTCGAACATTTAATTTTCCATTACATACAAACATTTCCTCAGCATTCTTCCTAGGTTACAGGAATGTTTTCTTTGCAACCGTACGTTCCGTGCTCATGTTATTTAAACGTTCTCTCGAAGTTTTTCAACGGTTATGAACGCAAAACATTACCGGACGGTTCACCGACAGTGTTGCTTTCAAACTTCAGGACGTACAGGCATGCGCAGGACGTGTCGGTGGCACGTTCACACGGCGGACGCGTTGACGACTGCTTATGTGCGCGTGCGCGGAGGGTTTCTTTACAAAGTGATATTGCCACCTACAGGCCTGACGTGCATAATACAGCGGTTTTAGCCGTTTCTGTGGATCGTTTCGAAAACGTTGTCATCTGTACGCGAAACTTTTCAAAAACGCAAAGGAAAAAAAAAAATCCCTTTTCCGTTTTTAGCTGAAAGCGTTGTCGTGTAAACGTACCCCTGTACTCCTAAGACTACATGTTCACCAGCAGTCACTTCCAAGCTGCTGCTCTGCACTGATCAAATCCTGATTTTATAACCACGACCTCGTCTGAGAAAATCATCAGACACACAAGTTAAAGACTTACGGCTATGCCGTGGTTTCGGCTGTATTTACATGTGAAATGATCGCTCGGAGAGAAAGAAGTGAGCGATTGGTGTGTCTCCGGGGGAAAGCGGGGGGGGGTTACATACTGAGTGACTACGTTTACATGGACAGCAGTAATCTAATTACTGATCTTACTCTGAGTAAGATAATGTGATTATGGTGTTTACACGAGTCGCTTTTAGAATACTCCTTTCATGTACCCGTTTTACATGTTCTAGAACATAATCAGATTAACCTCACACGTCATTACGTCACCGCGCCACGCCTAATCTCGTGACAAATTGTCATGACATTTTTTTAAAAAGTAATGTTGTTTTTTTTTTAATGTTCCACTAAAAATGTAAGAATAACGTTTTGATGCTAACGTTTTAAGAACGTTTATCAAAGACAAAATGTTGGGGGAAAAAAAAACAACCTTTCTACTAACGTTACTTCAAGAACTTTTCAAATAACTTTCGGAGAACGTTAGCCAAAGTTCTGAGAACGTCCCCTGTTACCACAAATCTCTCAGATGTGCATTTGTCTTTGTCACAAAAGCTTCCATGCGACCGCAACCCTACTATAACGTTGACATTCTCAGTCACCTGAACGGCTGCTCTTCTGTTAGCGTCGTGTTAATACGTAAAAATTTCATCGGAATGGTGCAAAAATCCCATCGTGCAAATTGGCCTTTCTTAAAAACCTCGAGTACATCTCGTACATTATTAAGTATCTAAATCACTGGTTCAGAATCAATGCCAGAGCACATAAGAACATTAATGTTTATATAATGGCTGTGTTTTGATGATCTTGTTCACTAAAAAAACCCCCCAAAAAACCATGCTTGCCAAGGAAGTTTCCTTAATACGCCGAGATGTTCACAGCTTGCACTTTTCCGAGCCCCAACCTGCAGCTCTCACCAGGTTTTAATATGTCCTGACCTGACCTTCTACTGTAAAAATGATCTGTGAAAAACAACATCATTGCTCTACACAACGGACTGACATTTTACTTTAGTGGCAATGTTGGTATTTTATTCTCTCACCCTTGCTGACTTCCCCTTATTATTTTCTTTTGTGGAAATCCCCGTCACCACTGACTAGACTAGACTAGAGTGAAATTAGGTCATAGGGGATTAAGAGGATTTATAGTGAACATGACTGTAGACTTTACTAGGAGAATGACCAAAATTGAGCAATATTTTATATCCCATAGAAGAGAAAAAAAAAATAAAAAAAAAAAAAGAATACCTTACTTGATCTATTGACTAGTGGTATGATTGACATTTAAAGGTGCTCTTGTCAATTACTATTACTAATGCATGGAAATGTCTACGGAAGACAATAAAACTGAGTTATCCAATGTGATAGACACAAGTTTATCACACACCTGAGAAAACACAGGTCAAAGCTGGACTCCTCGCAAAGAGGCAGAATCCGGTGCTAAATGGGAGTGTTGCCAGATATTATTAAGGCGGGGGGGTGCAGGGGGCCGCGGTGTATGGAAAGAGAGAAAATAACATTAAACAAGGTAAAATTCTAGAAGTAAGAGATGAAAGAAAGGAAGGAATGGGGGAACCTGTAAGACGGTGTGAAAGGAGGGAGGGAAGGAAGGAAGGAAAACAGAGATGGAAGTAAAGGAGGAGGAAAGGAAGACATTTCTCTTTTTTCAAAAAAAAAAAGTCTAAGGAAAGGAAATAAGGAAAATAAAGAGAAGGGGGGGGGAATAAGACGTAAAGGGAAAGAAGACGTTAAGTAAGAAACGGAAGGAAGGAAGCATAAGGAAAGGAGTACAGGGATGGAAGTAAAGAGGAGGAAGGAACTAAAGAGATAGCAAAGAAGTAAAGGGGGATAAAACAAAGAAGAAAAGGAAGCAAGGATGGACAGCAGTAAAGGAGGGAAGGAAGGAAGGAAGGAAGGAAGGAAGGAAGGACGCACAGGAAAGAAGGGAAGTAAAGCAAAGAAGAAGGGAAGGAAGTAAATACAGGTAAGGAAATAAGTAAGGTGCTTGTCTAAGATGGAGAAACCGTTTGAGTGACATTTAAAGGTGCTCCGTTTCAATACTTCTTACTTATTACAAACTGCACAGAAATATCACCGGAACAAAAAAGTCACACTTAACCGTTTAACCAATGTCATAG
Source organism: Ictalurus furcatus (assembly GCF_023375685.1). NCBI lineage: Eukaryota > Metazoa > Chordata > Actinopteri > Siluriformes > Ictaluridae > Ictalurus > Ictalurus furcatus. The sequence continues at coordinate 2,952,741 of NC_071282.1, forward strand.
AAGCAAGTGTAAAAAAAAAAACCCAACAAAATACAAATGCTACACTTCCAGAGTGTTGCACAACAGCTGAACACATTCGACCTTTATACGGCTCTGCACATTATCTATCTTCACGATCTACACCGATCTGAGAAAAAAAAACAACACCTCTACAACACTGATGTGACAGGAAGCTGCTATGGTGATAGAATTTTAATTCGTGTAACCACCGGAAGGTTAAAGGTCAAGGAATGTGCCTGGGCGGCTAAACGGCTCGGTGTAGTACCTGCATGGTGTGTATATGAGCGTTATCAGGCGATCTGCAGGAGTCTGCACAGTGAGTGAGAGGTGTTGGGTTTTTTTTTTTTTTTTTTTTAAGGAAGAGTGGCTTATGAAACAGGGTACAATGAGAGGAATGTGAAGCGTCGACAGAATGAGAAACATGCTCGTGGGGAATGAAGTCGAGCTGGTGGCTCCGAAGTGCAGAAGATTGAGAGACGGAATTCGGAGGTGGAGCAAGTGACAAACGGAGCCGATGCTCTAGTGAGAGATGGACAAAAATTTAGTCCGAGTAGAACTATAATCCAGCTGAGATTCTAAGATCGCACTAGAATAATCTGTAATAATGTTTTATGGTATACATGTGGAAATGATCATTCTGTTAAACCTTTTTAGGAGAAACGGGTTAAGATCATAAATGTTCTTTACGTAAGGAATAAACACCGTTATGGGAAAATAATCAACAGCGAGGTGGTGTGATGCAGCCTGACATGAAGTGAAGTTACTGTTCTGTACATCACCTGCTACTATTGATCCGATAACGTATATATGCGACCGATCGACCTGCTGACCAATCAGATTTGAGAATGAAATAACACTGTATTTTCATATGCAAGCATCTTAATGTCTTGCTTTTCCAGTGTTCCAGGATGCATCTTGGTTCATAGCAGTATCTGTCTCTGTGTGTGTGTGTGTGTGTGTGTGTGTGTGTGTGTGTGTGTGTGTGTGTGTGGAGGAGGGGGTGGGGGGGCTAACTTAGACAATAGCACCAGTCATGGTGCTCTCACTCACTACGCATCCTCCCACATTCCTGACTTTGAGTCCTCGCTGTTCTGCCAAAAAACAAACAAAAAAAAACCCCAAACAGTTTCTTTAAATCTGGAAGATGGAGGATTTACGCCAAAAGATGGCGCGACCCACGAGATGAGTTTCTGTGGGTGGCAACTTCACATGCTTGTTTCTGGTCTGCGCGAACATCAGAACGATCCACTGGGTATAAAGAAAGCAGCAGCATGAGACTGTGTCCAATTTAGATTTTATACAGAAATGAGAGGAAATGAAAACGTGTATTAACCACGAACAAGCATTACATTAGTGCGCTGTTCATATCCCTTCAATGCACGGTGTTGCCATACGGCAACGATTTATCCCCACTTTTTTGACGGGTAATAACATAAATTTCTATCATCTTATGTAACTGGAAAAATGGAACTTTTAACTCTGACATAATCAAAAAAATAAAAAATTCACACGGCATGGTGAAGGTCATCATCGGGAGGCTCTCAAAAGTTGACACATTTTTCAATGTTTCTTTTTCAAGCAAAAGGAAGAAAACTGAAACGCTACAGGAGATAAGTTAACATTTATTTTGTCACTGAAGCAAGTTCATACATTTTGAGTATTCTATTAGATGGTAAAATGGAATTGTTGCCATATGGCAACGAAATGCGATAATGGAACTGTGGTATGTGCACTCATGAACTGATACAGGTCTACACAGCAAAAAAAAAAAAACACAACACTAGGCATTTCTATTAGTATATTTACATTTTTTCACATTCACAGTAAGAAAAACTGTTCCAATTGCACCTTATTTTCTAAATTTTCTAAATTTTATGTTTCAAAGAGAAAGAATTAAAAAGATACTTCCCCCAACTCATAATGTAATTCCTTTCTAGAACTTTTACATTCTTACCATGTGGGAAAAAAAAAACCCTTTACACACACACACACACACACACACACTTGAACAAGTATCACCTGAACTCATTTAAGTTGTTGTGTTTTTTTTTTTAAATCCATAAAATCATTTTTTTTTTATGTAAATGTAAAATTCCATGTAGTAGAGGGATTTACCAGTCTTGTTTTTTTTTTTTTTTTTTTTTTTTTTTTAAATCCTAGGTTTTTTAAAACACCAGGGTATAGAAAAGATGCAAGTATTTTATGTGGTAATAATAATAATAATTAATATATATATATATATATTATATTATTATATTATATATATCTCCTCACTCTGTCAGGTTATATTATAAACAATACAGTGCACATGCAGAATTGTTACCCCTACCACTGCATTCCACTGAGGAGGAAGGAAACATTTAAGATAAAGCTGTCAGGTAGTATAAAGGACTAAGATTTAATATTTTGCGAAGTACGAGAGACAAATCTGTCCTTCTTAGCAAGAATCCTGCATACAGAGATGCAAAAAGTGGGGTGCAAATGTCTGAAACTACCAATTAAATCCATTCCTATTTTGTATTTAATATTCTACAATTTGTGATTGGAAGATATATAAATCAACGACAACTTGAGAGAAAAGTAAAATATTAGAAGCATTTACATGAATTTCAGAAGTTCTTAGAATTTGTGGAACCTTCAGAAGTTAGATAAGATGTGAGGAATACATAACTTGTCGTACGAAAGAGTTAACATGGCCAGGATTACAAGTTTGCTTACATTTAAATAGCGACCTAGTGCAGAATCTACACAACATTTCCTTTCTCTGTTTGGAGTTTTTCACAATTGAAAGGGGTTTTTTTTTCCCCCGTTTTATGTGGAAAAAAGGCAACCGTTTTTTTGGACCCCGCCGTATGTAATGCAATATTTACATTTATCTTAAACAGATTGAAGATGAGCCAAATATTGCGATTTTATTTATTTATTTATTTTTGCTAGTAAAGAAAGCCATCCTAAGGATGAATGAATTCCAGCACACCTATCTCTTGAGCCGAATCACTCGTTTTCCTGTGGAAGCAGGAAATTCAGCAAAATTGTCCGGTGTGGAATTGATGACCCCTGCTGTAGACTACATTATGAGATTTTTTTTTTAAACTGTCGAACCCATTTTGTCCACTAGAGGGAACAGATCAATTCTGATTTTCCAAATTCCCATTTATAAAACAGCATTCATCTGGGAAAACGGCCCCCACACGCACCACCGCCTACTTCCGCAAATCCACAAAGCACTTTCTTGTACTGCTTAAGGGGCATTTGGCATTAAAACGAGCAAAAGAAAAAGTTGCGTGGTCAGGTCTGAGAAACAATGTGCCCGCATGTGTTTGTATACACGTATCCAGGGGCCGACAGCGAGCGAAACTCACCGACTCACGTGTGTGAACACACCCTTATGTGAGGTATGTCATATCATGTGACTCTTTAGTTACTGGATCGCCTTAATGACAGTGGATCTGCCAAAAGTTACCAAACACAAAAAGGTACTATACAAACACATCAACCTGTGAAGGCTGAACACCTTCAGACTAAACATAATATTGTACAACAATGAAATTTAAACTAAATACAAATGATCCAAAACACAACAGAACGTAAGGCAAAACAACAGCAAACTCAACCCTCAGACAAAACACAACAATTAGTTTGGGTCTTTATCCAAAACACAAAACTTAACCATCAACAAGTTTAATCCTCAGATGAAACACCAGAAACCACAACAAAACAAAACACATGCCATCCTAAGACAAAATAAATAGTATACAATAAACTGATAGTTGTAGCCTAAAACAAAAACAAAAACCCCCAGCACAAAAGCGTACCACAAACTACAACAAATTTTATTCTCAGTCCAAACTCGACAACAAATTACAATTACACAAAATATTATGAACTCAACCTAGACAAAACAGTCTAATTAAACATCTAATGCAACTTTCTGGTCAAATGTAATAATGGGGTCAAAACATGATGACAAATTTAACTTAACAGAATACAAAAGCAATGCTGACCCCCCCCCCCCCCAGACAAAACAGTATATGCAAATACAAAATGCAACAAATATACAACAGTATACAAAAAACGTAATCGCTAACCAATTAAATCCTATGAAAAAAAAACAACCACCACAAACTACAACCAAACAACATGAATACAGCAACAACAAAAAACCAAAACAACTCTGTCAGATGTATGACAATAAATTAGGACAACCAATTCAATCCTCAGACAAAACAACAGTACACAACAACAAACTGCAACGACTCCAACCCGCCTGCAAAACACAACAGCAACCCTCCGACAGCAAATAACGACGAATATAACTCTCAGATATACTGCAGTGAAGTTTGGGAACAAAAGACGACAAACTCAACCCTCAAACAAAAACGTAAACAATGACAACAATTTCAACTTTCACACAAAACACCATATACACGGCAACACAATCCGACACTCACCCAACCGTATCAAACAAACTACAGCGACAATTCAACCCTCAGACAAAGCGACAAACAGAACATGACAACGCGCAGAGAAGACGCAACAATTCATGAAAACAAAAGATCACGACTCTCAGACAAAACACAACAGCGTACGACCAAAACAACGACAGCGACAAACGGAACGCAACCGATTATGATGACGAATTGAACTCTTAGACAAAACAACACTACAAAACAGAGAACAAACTCGGCGCCTAGATAAAAACTACGACATACAGTACGTCTAACCACGGCAGACATATCTGCATAGATTTAAACGCACAGGAGTATAACAAAATACAAAAGTTCAACTCTCAGATGAAATACTTGAAAGCACTGAGGGTTTTCGCTCAACGGCCTAAAACACCTGGAAGGTAATGACTTCAAATTACAGCCTTGTTGAGAAACACATATTAGTGGATTATTCCTGTTGGAAGCATGGGAATGAGAACGTCACAAACGTGCGCGCACACACACACACAAAAAAAAAACAAAAAAAAAACAGGGTGTGTGTTCCGTGTATATATGGAAACAAAAAGAGGGCATGTTTGTATACGCGCATTGGAACAGCTGCTTGTTAAGAGCGCTTCACTATTGCCAAGACCAATGTTCTGGTGAACACTACACTGGAAAAATGCAAACAAGAGAAGGAGAGATAGAACGGATGAGGAGGAAGTTGGCGGGGGGGGGGGGGGAAGGGGGGGTCAGAGGTAACAATGGACTGGAAAAGGAAAGCTGTAGATGACCAGTTTTGCCTCGGCATGCTTCGGGCACTTTGCCTAGAGAGGAGATTTCCTCACGTTAAAGAATTAAAGAAGTAGTAACGATAAAGGCTAGAAGGAGAATATAAACCCATGAAGAAGCATGATGTGTCGTGCTGTAATACGGTTAAAAATTGTCAGCGTTGGCAAATCACGCTGCATCACACAACCCTGTCACTGATTAATGTCCTGCATGTTTAACAGCATGGTTAATTAATTACACCATCACCCTGCTCTATTCATTGTACAATACAACATGGGGAGAAAAAAAAAAAAAAAAAAACGGTGCAAATAAACGATGCGGTTACTCTGTCCTAACGCGCCAAGTCGCACACATATTGTACATTATAATCCTTCACATGTATAAACCTGCTCTGTATCAAACAAACAAATATCGCCATGGAGCCCTGCGTTTAACGTAGCGGAGTAAATAATAAGGAAATCCAACGGTACCCGATTCCCTAAATAACGCCTAAAGCTAAGCTACTCGAAACGGCAATCGATTAGGTTCAATGAATTGAAGAAAGAAATGACGATCAGCATCAAACTACAGCAGTCCAGTCTGGTCGGAGCTACAGGGAGGAGGAAGAAGGAAAACACACTTCTGCAAAGACGAAATAAAAATAAACCCCATCACAAGTTACGAAACGGATTTAGAAATAACGAAGTGGTAGTGAAAACGAAACAGGTGTGTGTGATGATATTCTGTGGGCTTTCACATATACTGCAAAAGTATAACCATTTAAATAATCAGAGTGTCGCGTTGCAATCGAAACCGAATCTCCGAGTCCGGGCCAGATCATAGTTATTGAAATCCTCCTCATTTGGGTGTAGGAAAATAACACGGGACTATACAGGGAGCCCAGACCTCCCCTGAAAATGTCATTACAATGCGGCGATGAAACGACGGGTCCACGTCGACGTGTCCACGTTATTCATCACTCTTGGTGAAATGATATTTTTAAAAATATATCTGCGAATCAAAATATCAACAATCTCAAAACCCCCCACTGACGCACGGCTTCGACGGGCTCCTGTAGCAGATTCAAGTTTCGAATAAAGCAGAGGTTAATGCGTACCGGACGACGTGCGTTTTAATAAATGATATGGCGATTTGGGTCCTGCCCAGACGCACGGCTTCACTCGGAGTCAAGGAGTGTATCTTGGAGCTGCGGTAGTCCTCCTGCTCATCCTACCAAGGAGGGCTGCCAACCCATCTCGGCGCACGATCACTCACTACAGACAATTTAGAAACGCCAATCAGCCTACAACGCACGTCTTTGAACTGGAGGAGGAAAGCGGAGTACCCGGAGGAAACCCTCGAAACAAGAAGCGCCGCACACACCGGGCGAAGGCAGGAATCGAACCCCTAACCCCGGAAGTGTGAGGCAAACGTACGTATAAAGTTATGATTGACTATTTTTAAAAAATCGTTCTTTAGTTCTACGTCTCGCCATCTAGTGGTCACTCCCTTCTTCGGTGAAATTTAGCTAGCTATTATTAATAGCAGACATTATTAATGTTATTCGACCTGATTTTGGGAAAACTCCGTTAACCCTCTTGCTTATGAAGAGAGACAGCACCCGATTTAATTCACAGAATCAGAAAGCAACAGACAAGTGCTGTCAATTCTCTTGGCACGGTAAAGTTGATCTGCCGGCTTATAGTGCTGGCCTTTTACACTTGACAGACAGCTGTGCTTCCCTTTTTTTTTTCTCAATTGCCAGCCACCGCTGGAAAATAAGGAACTGGAAAAAGGTTCTAGTCTTGCGTTACCTCCCGAACACAGCGGCACAGGCGAAGGATCCTCACTGACGATAACTTACATAACGTTATTGTATGCACTGTAAGTTCATATGCAAGTTATAGGTTAGATGTACATATGAAAATAAAACCCATAAAAAAGATCTCACATAATGACAGCGTGATTACAGTGATCGAAGGCGATTACGTCGAAAAAAAAACTGCCCGCTCTGGGTCTATATATAAGCATTCTGAATGAATACGGAAAGAAACCGTACAATTTATCCGTCAGATCAATCGCCCGCACAAGACGGCGTGTTTCGGCCCGGATCGAACAGAAAAATTTAACAAATGTATTGTTTTAAATGAATGTCATTTAAAACAAAACCAAAACCAACACGGTATGGAGTTGGATTGAGGAAGACCGTTGTTTCGTTTTACACAAATCATGTGATCTTTACAGTTGGGGAAATTTCAGATACGTGACATCTTTTTGTGCAAAAAATTGGGTACCCTCCGATGTCATTTATTTATTTATTTAATGAAAAGAGTTATGCAGGTCACGTCTATTTTACAATTTATATACAAAAACGCAGAGTTCCAAGAAGTTAAAAAGCATTTATCGTGCAAGATTGAAGAAAATGTATGCCATGACCCTGTTAGTCTCCAAGCCTGATCTGAAGAAGGGTATGGTAATGTTTTTTTTTTTTTTCCTTTTAACATTAATAATATAAAGTTGCTTGTGTTACAGAGGGAAAGTCTGTGAAATGTAACTTGTTATGAAGGTGCGCTGTGGTATCTGGCACCAAGATGTTAGCAGCGGATCCTTCAAGTGGTGGGGCCTCCATGGATCGGACTGATCGTTGAGATCCGGGGAATTTGGAGGCCGGGTCGACACCCTGAACTCTTTGTCATGTTGCTCAAACCGTTCCTGAACAGTTTTTGCAGTGTGGCAGGGCGCATTATCTTGCTGAAAGAGGCCACTGCTGTTAGGGAATACCGTTGCCATGAAGATGTGTACTCGGTCTGCAGTAATGTTTAGGAAGGTGGTGTGTGTCAATGTAACATCCACATGGATGTGGTTTCAGGTTTCACCCAAGGTGTCCCAGAGCATCACACTTCCTCCACCAGCTTGCCTTCTTCCCATAGTGCATCCTGGTGCCATCTCTTCCCCGGGTACGTGACGCACACGCACACTGCCGTCCACATGATGTAAAAGACCAGGTTCAAAAACATGATTCATCAGCCCAGGCCACCTTATCCATTGCGCCATGGTCCAGGTCTGATGTTCACGTGCCCACTGTAGGCGCTTTCAGCGGTGGACAGGGGTCAGCATGGGCGTTCTGACCGGTCTGCAGCTACGCAGCGAGCCGTGATGCTCTATGTGTTCGGACTCCTTTCTATCAGAGACAGCGTTAACGTTTTCAGGAATTTGTGCTAAAGTAGCTCTTCTGTGGAATCGGACCAGACAGGCTAGCTTTTGCTCCCCACGAACATCAACGAGCCTTGGGCACTCATGACCATGTCGCCGGTTCTCTGGTCATCCTTCCTTGGACCACTTTTGGTAGGTAGTAACCACTGTGTACCAGACTGACCCTTGTCAAAGTCGCTCAGATCCTTACGCTTGCCCATTTTTCTTGCTTCCACCATATCAACTTTGAGAACTGACTGAATGTTATGGCTGATCAGTGTGTACTATTACACACACACACACGTTATATAATAAATGTGCTATTTATATGTTTCTGTCGATGGATATAGAAGTGAATCTCTCTCATCGGTCCGTGGTTGACCCGAAAGGTCACATGAGCAGGTACACACGCTGCTACACTGACGCTTTATCGCTTTATGGATGTTTGTGTAGGCAAAGAGCCACTTTGCAAGTATTCATAGTTCACACAATGCAATGTCCCGACTACACTGCAACACAAACATTACATCACCGGAAAGCTCTCCGGCGGGAACCCATGCCAGCTTCCCATACCCCAATCTGACCGAGATACAGCTAGCGAGAACTCGGAGACATCAACTCAACATAATTCGATAACTGATTCCAGCCCGGAGTTTCCGGCGCACGCAAACAGCAATCACGTGCCCTAGATTTGGAACGAGAAGTGAACTCGTTACAACCCGAGTGAGATTTGTGAATTGTGTCAAAGGTTGAGGAAAGACCAGGAACTAGAACTGTCCTTCTCGCATCTATTTACGATGATCACATAACAGCACTGTCGAATTCTCGATTCTGAATGGAGAGACGGTATTGACTTCATTTTATTTATTTATTTATTTATTTATTTATTTAAATAACAGCGGCTCTGACGGTAGTTCCAGCTTCAAGACAAAACTAATTTACATTAATGCATACGTTACTGTTTCTATAGTAACGGCGTACACAGGGACTTGTACGGTGGACGCTCCACATAATCTAAAAATGATTTTTAAAAATGGATCCGTATTTAAAAAAAGATAAAATGTTTATATGGTCGTAAGTGGAAGGAGTCTCCAGTGCCGGTAAGTCTTCCGCGATAGGAAAGTCTTCAGGACAGAGGAGTTTAAGCTTTTTGTTTGCTGAGTTGTTTTTTTTTTGTTTATCTTACTGAAGAAACAAATGAGATGTTTGTGAAGGAAGGACTGTTTTAGAGCTGCTAGAACATAACTTGTCGCCCGGACGTTCCACAACATTAAATGTGACTATAAATCGATTAAAAAAAAACAAAAAAACAAACAAACCTGTTGTTCAATAATAAACAAAAAACTCTTCTGGACATATTGTTATTGGAAAACCGACTTGAAAATGACCTTCACTGATTATTTTCCTATAACAGCATGCCCGGGAGTGCACAAACCACAAACCCGTCCGATTCATTTACACATCTTGGTCAAATGTGGAATCATTTGCATCCTTTATGCCTGCAGTCAAAATCGTAGGTAAATTGAACTGAGAGGGAAAGAAGAAACGTGGAGAGAGAGAGAGAGAGAATGGAAGAGAGAGAAGGAGTATGCAGAGGAGGAGGACGAGGGATAGAAGAAGAGAAAAAGTAAATCAGCGGAGGACAGAGAGAGCACGAAACCAGAAAGAGGACGGTAGCCTAAAAACAGAAGCATACACTCTGGTCTGTGACCACGCGCTGCACTCTTCCACGCTATTTCGCATGTGGGTGGCCTCCGAATGCAATCGCTATGGCAACGGTTCTTCCTATATGGGTATCAAAGCTGTAAATGGCCGACTTGTGCGGTACACACCTCAAACCTGTGGTTTGACAAGAGCGCTTCGGTACCTATCGCACTTGTTTTGCAAGTTGTTTAGCTCAAACTTTCTCTTTTTTTTTTTAGTTTTAAACATGACCTTTTGCTTGCACATTTCGTTATGAAGGAAAAATAGACTCGGAGGAACGTATCTTGATATACGCAGCCAGATTGACGTATGTAATTCGGAATTTAGACAAGCTGAGGGAGGCGCTGCACTGTCAAAGTAAGGGCAATTGGTAGATTAGTATATAAAGTACTTCTAATGAGATGTTACCAAGTCTAGGTTTCAAATAAAAAAAAAATCTCATTAAAATCATAGTCTGGGGTTTAAATTTTAAGTTACTATATAATATAGACTACATTTAAAATGGAAGAAAATGAAACTATGATCATTTTGCATTACTTACAAGAAAAGCTCAAAGTAAAGCCAGTAAAAGATATCATTACGGACACACACTAGATATCAAACTTATTGATTAGGACAAATCAGGACTGCTACAGAGGGTGGCGCAGTCTCAGAAATAAGTTTTGCTACCCAAACCTTGTCCTTTTATAGGTTTATTACTCTTATGTAATAACAAGTGGTCCTCGGGAATTCCCTCGACCGCCAACAACTCTTGCCCTTTCAGACATCTGACCTTGCTGTGACCTTGCCCCTGTTTGGATCGGTCCTACAATCTGCTCCGTTAATCTTCTGGACATAGTTATAATTCCATCTAAAATCTTACAAACAACCGGTTCTTGAGCTATTGTGCGAAATCTGGCTGACGTTTCATTAGATCATCATTTTGCACCCAGGAACGAATCTGCCGATATTACGAATTAAGCTCCATAAATAATCAGGAAGTTCAAATATTCATGATCAATTGTCTCCATGAGCGGGATAATAATAATCACAACGCATGAGGTCACGATCCATGATGCTTCCAATGAGGAAATGCCACCTTTCCTGGTTAGAAACATCATGGATCGTGATGATATTATCCCACTCATGGAGACACTTGCTCAGGAGCCTACACTTGGTGGGAATTCCACCTTGTAACATACTGTATATGTTTTTGTTGTAAGTGGTGCCTTGCTTCCAAACAAACACTGAAGTGTACCTGTTCAGGTGCTTCCTAGGCGGCTCCTCTGACGTCACTTCGGAATCTCGGACCACAGTAGTGTTCATTAGTGATCTCCTCCTAAACCGAACATCCAGAATTCCCCCAAAAACCCTCAGACAGCTTGTTGTTTCTCATCTGAGAGCCACATTCACCACGTTTAACCCTGCACCACTCCACTGGATTGAGATGCTTAACGTTCTTCTCAAGTTTCTTCCAGAGGAACCGAACCCTCCCATTCATTTCCTCCACCCCATTCCATGCCCTTCTCCCACCATTCACGTCACCACGCCTTCAAGTCTGAAGGCATGGCAATGAAGAAAACACGAAAGCGAAAAACCGATGGCGTTTTAATTCTACTTCGACCCAGCCTGTTGGTTTTATTTCCTAGAAGCACGCGGAGGTACGGTAAATGTACAGAGAAATGCCTCACGTGTTTTCTTTCTTTCGGCTGTCGCACACGCGCGAGGAAACTTTTCCTCCGTTTTTACTCACCCTCGGGGAAACAGGAGCCGAGATAAGAGAGCAGTCCTATCCGTCAGACATTAGCAGGCTCCACGGTCCTTCCCGGAGTCTTCAAACTTTCCGACTTCCATCGCTACACCCAGGCAGGAGACGTAGGCGAACTTGAGCAGGATTTACCGTAAACACCGGTAGAGCAGCGCCCCCTGTTTGAGTGTCGCAACCTCGCGCATGCGCGGTTTTACTTTCTAGCTTAAACTTCATAAACTTAGTTTTACTCTAACAAATGAAATCATACAGAAAATGTCTTTGGGAAAATATTTTATATATAATAATATAAATAATAACATTTTTGGTTGGTACCACAGAGAACTTAATTATTATTATTTTTTTAATGTTACCATTATATGGAAGTATCTTCGTGGTGTTGAATGATTATTTACTTTATTGTCTTTTTTCTTTTAAAATAACAAAAACAGTTTACCAAAATGTTCAAAAATGGTTCTTCGATGACATTTCTCAAAACTGGAAGCACACCTGATATTATGTAAGGAAGAAAACACCACCAGGGGTTGCTCTTATGGGAAAATAATCAACTACGGGGTGGTGTGACGCAGCCCAACGCAAAGCCGAGTCGATTTCACGAAATCCGAACTTGATTGTTTTTTAGAACGACAATTTGTAGTTTAAAAAAAAAAATCAATTTGTAGTTCCATTTAAAGTGGATCATCTGTAAATTGTTGATATCTCGAATCTGGCTGGTCAGAAGGTGTTGACTTGTGTTCTATAATTGCAGATCTGACAGTAGTTGCATCTGTAAGGTTTAAGTCACTGCGCTAAGTAGCCTCGTTAAGTAATAGAGAAGAGGCTAGGCTACATCTTCAGAAGCAAATAGAAAATAATGCTTCACAAACATCCCAATGGTAACAAAAAGTATGAAAACACGAAAGAAATTTGAAATAATGCAAAAAAAACAACAAAACAAAAACAAGCCAGTACACTTCTCCAGTCTCGTTAAAAAACAAACAAACACAATTTGAACAATTTAATCACTGTTACTGTAGAATATTAAGAGAAATAAACACCTCACCCACAATTGGAGAAGCATTGTAAAAGCCATCACTGTATTTCAAAACACATTAAGCTTTGTGGAATACCTCACGTTCCATGAGTTCTGCAAATAATATAAATAAACCAAAGATGACCGCAACTACGTCTGAAATCACATATTAAAGAAGCGGTTAGCTTTTCTTTTCTTTTTTTTTTTTTCTTTTTTTTTAGAGCTCTCTGTTGCTTGAGAGATTAAATGAAAAATCCTTCCCTAAGTCATCAACCGAACCGCATCTTCTCTACTGAAATGACATCTTCCTACATGGCTCTGTTCCAGCTGAAGGAGATTTCTTTCAGGGCCAGAAAGAAATGTAAACAAAAGCTTTAAAATAAGAAACTAACCAGGGTCCATTGCATGGCAATACCGTAAATCACACGTTTCCCCTTTGAACTATGTAATTACTACAGCTGTATAAATACTTTTGAACATTGCAAACTGCACCTTTAAACTGTGTCTGAGAATATTATGCCATTGTTTCTGTAGGTGGAGTACTTATTTTGACATACCATTAGAAGAATGTGGTTTGGGACATAACTGAAGCTTCTGTTCTTGCATGGGACATGCAGTGTAGGGTGGGTAGTATGCTTTTCTGAATTGGACTCATGCCAAAACCTCTAAGATTAGCATCATTAAATGCTAATAAACGGCACATCGCATTCTGTATATGTCTAAAACTGTGCTCGTGTTTTCTCTCTCTCTCTGTCTGTCTGTCTCTCTCTCTCTCTCTGTCTCAGTGTCTCTTTTTTTCTGAGAGACCAGCAGGAGCAGGAACGGCTCACCCTTTACTCGGGAGCATATTTTTTATTTTCCCCAGAGAAAGGGTACTCTGGGACCTGGTTGAAATGGCCCATGAGGAAGATGGCCACCGTTCCGATGGAAAAAAGCAAGATGGCTGCCCAGAAGCAGACTTTATCGATCATCTTTCCGATCAACACCCAGCTCTCCATCTCCTAAGGACGAGAACAAAGAAGAGAAATTATAAAAGCACAAGTAAAAAAAAAAAAACTGAAATAAACACACACACACACACACACACACACACACACACATACATACATACATACATACAGAGCCAATGTCGTTCTGTTCCCTTGTGTTTTCTGCAATGAAGTTGCAGGCGTCCACACACTCTTTAATCTCTGGAGCTGCTTGAGCCAAACTCTTATACAGACTGGCCGTGGTGCTCACATCTATAGCGTCCACTAGAGGGAGACAAACACACACCCACACGCACGCATATAAACACGAGAAACAGTCATAGGCTGTGACGGAATGTTGACGTTTCCTAATATGGCGGAATCCGTGGAAGTTCTGTTAGAGGTTTATGCTAAATATAATTACGGTGAAATTTTAGCTGTATATTACCTCTTTTTTAGTCATTTACAAACAAATCTGAGGCAAATGTTGCTATTCCAGACCGTTTTGCATAGTTTCTGCTGTAACATTGCCTGTACTTTATCAAAAAAAAAATATTTTTAAAAATCACTGACAGGTTATTTATCTGTAACATCTGTCTTTCTGTCAGTCAGCTAGTTTGTCTGTATATCTGCCTGTCTTTCTCTCACTCTCTGTCTGTCTGTCAGTCACTCTGTCTATGTCATCTCTGCCTAGCATCCATTTTTCTGTCTATCATTCATCTGTCTCTCTGTCTTCCTATTTGTCTGTCTTTCTATCATCTGTCTGTCCATCTATTGTCTGTTTAGCATTCATCCACCCGTCTGTCTATTTGTTTGTCTACCATCATCCGTCTGTCTGTCAAACATCTGTCTCTCTCTATCGTTCATCTGTGTCTCTGTCTTTCATATCTATCTGTCTGCCCGTCTATCGTCTGTCTGTCTATCATCCATCCATCTGTTTGTCTGTCTGCCTTAATATATGTCTGTCTGTCCATCTATCATCCATCTGTCAGTCTGTCATCTTCCTATAAGTCTGTCTGTTTATCTAATACAAACTAGAGCACTGAGTAGAAGTGGTGTGTACCAAACGATCGCGTGAGTCCATGTCTCTCTCTCTGCTTGTCGAACATCATCTCGCTCCTCGGCTGCTTCAGCACGTACTCCTCCGCCCGCTGCATCAGGCCAAATGAGCTGCGTCTCCTCTCCCTTACTCCGTCCATCCCTCCAGCTTCCTCTCCCTCTTCCACCAGTGGGGTCATACCCAGGAACCGAGGGATCACCTCCAGGAAAATCTGACAAAGAAATGACAGACATTGCTTAAAGGATCAGCAACATATTGTAGTATTGTATCATGCATGTATACTGCAGATATTATTACATAAATGTTCATAAAAATAGCACATCAACATAGAGTGAGGACGTACATGTTTGATTTTGCGAGGCATGCTGTGGGTGCTCGGGGTCCGGCATGAGTAGTTCAGAACGATGATGCAGTTTGTGACGATGAGTGTGGTGACGGACATGACGAAGATCAGGTACCTGAGAGGATGATTCCAAACTTTTAACCAGCACAGAAATTAAGCTCAGCACATAACCCTTTTTTTGGGGGGGGGGCAACACATTGATGCACCATGCTAAACAAAAGGGCTAAAAGAAACACAATGTTCACACACACACAGACTCACTTTCCAATAAGAGGTACAGACAGAGATGTTTCTGGAATCTTCTGAGCGATCAGAAAGAGGAAGACAGTCTGAGCCAGGAGGACGGAGATGGACACCGTTATCTTCTGTCCTCCCGCTAGGAGGTGAGGCAGAGAAAGTCGGGGAGAAAGATAGAGAGGAGGAAAGAAAAATAAAACCAACCAAAAATAAATAAATAAATAAAGGAGACAGGAAGGAAAAAAAACATGAGTAAGAGAAAGAAATGTAGAAATACAGTTAAATCAAAAAGAAAAAAATAATGAAGAACCAATAAGAAAGAATGAAAAGTAAAATCAAGAAGGAAAAAATAAAGAAGAACCAGTGATTAAAATGAAAGCAAGACGAAAAAATAAAGGACCAATGACAAAGAAAGATCTGAAATAACTATTTAAGACACACACACACCCTTAGCAGGCATGAAGTAGGCCAGTACGACGAGTGAGGAGATGAGCGAGCAGGGCAGAATGATGTTGATGATGTAGAAGAGGGGTTTCCTCTGGATAATGAGGTTGAAATAGACCTCCTGGTACTCCAGGTCGTCCGGGGAGTAGCGTGGGTTGGTAAGTTTGCGTGCCGGCCGATGCTTGATAGCCCACTCACCGTTTTCTGCACAGACACATGATTGGCTGCGGTCTAGTTGGTGTAAATATATGACTGGATAGATATCTGCTTATCTAGAACAATTTTAGTTCTCCAGGACATTTGAATTGTCTAGAAGCTGTAGTAGAGAGCAGTATTATAAGTGGGGGTGTTCTTGTTACCAGTGAAGGCCTCAGGGTCAATATCCACCCACTCAATGGGCTTGTTGGTCTCGCCATCGACGGCCAAGATCATGTTGATCTCGTTAGCGCTGTATGTCTGAGACCTATCAAATACAGCCATGGAATAAAAAAAAATCAATACGTTTAAGATTCTGCTGATTGTTTATCTGACATTTGCGTGCACTTTTCTAACGCGTTGATTGAATAGTCGGGCTGAGACGGTAGAAACATTGACAGTCTAATAAACATACAATAGAATAGATTGGTTTTCCAGATACCATTAACATATAACTAGAATAAATGATTTGTTCAAGCTAGAATATTTAACTTATTGACATTAACTTTTAATATAAACGTTAAAAAAATCTAATAAATAAATACAAGAGCAAATGTTTATATGGTGACGTTTTCCATTAGGAGACGTTTACGTAATCTCTTTGGAAGGAGTCTCCAGTGTCGGAGGTAAAGCTGCAACATTACGTTTCCCAGTCAGAGTAAAGACAGGTGACTTTGCGTTTCGTGCTTTCTTGGTAACAACACGTAATGCGTGTTTTCTTCCCGAACGACTGTTCGTGAAGGTACAGCGTAAGTGATGACAGGAACTAAATTGTTTCATTTACATTCACAACATTAACTGTACATAAATAAATGGATAAAAAGCATGACCTGTCATTTCATTAATAAAAACATGTAATTGTTGGCAGATTACTATGGTATATGAGGAATAAAACACACAAGACCTTCTGATTTCAGAAAAAAATCTACTTCGGTGCGGTGACAGTAACTCTGCTTCATCACACAACCCTGTCATTGATTATTTTCCTATAACGGCACAAGCGAAGTGCTTTATTCCTTTATCAGCCATGTGCTCTGATCACAGGTAAAACTAATATTTAAAGACATAGGCAGCACTTTTGGCAGAAATTAGCTGGAGCTTGCTGTTTTGACATTCAGAAATAAATGAAATACAGCCCCTCGCCCAAACCAGTGCTCCCTCCAAAGCCACGTTCCGCCAAACAATCATGTGCGCCAATTTGGAAAGAACCCCTGAATGCTAGTGTAAAATGGGAAAAACTTTCTAGATTGACAGGCAGATATAGAATCGATAGATTTTCCTGTCCTGATTGGTAGGACGTGGGTAGTCCAGACGATTCTAGGGTTGTGAAGGGAAACTGGCTAAATATTAAAAAGTGTTCTCTAAAAATCAGTACATTCTACAATACATGTTGCGTTATTACGCCTCTACCTGAAGACCAGCGTGCAGTTCTGCCAGTCGAATGGGAAGTAGGTGATCTCTATAGAGCAGGTGCTGCGGTAGATGGCTGGGGGCAACCAGTACATGGAGCCATCACTATAGATTAGCACATTAGCATAGTATGCGACATCAAATTTCCCATCAATGCTACAGACAAAAGCAGAAAGAGAGAAAGAATGGGAAAATATTGATAAAAGGTATTTTGAAACATTAAAACATTTTATTTTTTTGTCAGCTTATTATTGTTTTTTTTTTTTTGGTAGATTAAAAGAGCTTCTTTGATGAAGGACTCGGTCGACGGTCTTACTTGTTCTCCAGTACTATATCTGGCCGCCACACAGTGGTGGAGGGTACACGGATAATGTCGATGCCGTAGTACTCCGAGGTGTTCCACGCCAGGCGATAGTCATGCCATTGCTGGAGGCGGGAGAGTTGGGGGAAAAAAGACATACATAAAAATAATATGAAGTCTTACAGCGAAAAGATGAAATTCAAAAGGCCAGACATGAGGATAGATCAAGATTTTTAAGGTAAAATAGACATTACAGAGTTAAAGTAGATATTACAGAGGATTACTGCTTAAGAAACTCCAGCAATTTATACTTAATTTAAGTATAAATATTGGTTTCCATGGTTTCCACACATTCTTAATTGAGTAACAGATCCAGGACATTAGCTTATAAATAATGTACTCGCATAGTAAAGGTATACACATTCCTTTGTTTATTTTTTTACTCAACATAATCGCTGTAAATCACATCAGATTACTATGTACACGAATTTCAACATGTTTCCCAGAACTGAGAGGAGAACGAAAGCCACATTTTTAATACGGGATATTTTAATACTAAGAGCAGCTATGTTCAATTCTTTCAATAAACACCAATGCAAAACTTTTATTTGTTTATTTGTTTGTTTGTTTGTTTGTTTGTTTGTTTGTTTTGGAATGTGTGCGATTCTCAAACATTAGTTTTCTAGCACAAGATTAAATGTTGCAGAAAAAAAAATGTTTGTATGTCATTAAAGAAAGCAGTGATACTATGTAAGAAACCACTTTTCAGACTGGCTGATGGGTTTTGCTGCAAAAATAAGAAGTGAGTGCGACAGTCAGAGTCTCCAGAAGAACCGTGGCTGGTTCTGCAAGATGCTCGATATAACTTACAGCTCATTTCCTTATAAAAACTGCACTAATCGTACCGGAGTCTACTATTTTTACTTATTATTTAAAAAATATTGTCGCACCAAATATTGGCTTTGTTTAATTTACTACTGTGTACTGATTTTCATGTTTTGTTTTTTTTTTTAAACGTAGAAACATTTCATTTCATTATTTTGAAGGCATCTTTGCTCTATAGCATTTCTTTGCATGTGCCCAAAACTTCTGCACAGTACTGTATATTAGGTACAAATTATGCTAACGAGTAGTCCTTTAATTGAATATATTTCTGTCTAGACAGCCCTGAATGTTGGTCATCATGAACCCCTGGAACATCAACATCAAACATATGTAGAATTGAGGATGATAGTTTATGCATTATTCCTTTAGGACCAGTTTAAATTGTTAAATTGTGATATGCTATGTATACAGTAAAAACAGCATGGAACCCCCCCCCCCCCCCAAATAAATACATAAATAAATAAATAAAAATTCCAATAACAGTCTTTACAAACCTTTTTTTTTTTTTAAATCATTAAGAGAAGACATGCATTATGGGTAAATGAACAGTACCTCAGAGGAGGCTTACATTTCCTGTTTGACATTATTGTGAGAGTTTAATTCAAATTACACTGAGATCAAGGGAAAATTATGGGACATAATCCTAACCCTAGGTCACGACAGAGGTCAGAGATCGTGACTAGCCCAAAACACCGGCCTGATTACTCACGATCTCGATCCATACATTGGTGGTCAGCGTCTCTTCTTTCTCGTTCTGCCGAATGTCGGGATATGTGAAGCAAAACAAATATGAATTAATTATAAATCTTCAACTATACCTTTGGTCTAACTGCTGACTATACCTTTAATTACTGCAAAATGTGTGGCTTACAGATGTAGTGTATGAACTGTGGAAACGAATGTGACAGCAGCCATCTTGATAATGTATAACACATTGTCTATTGTTATGAGTCTGCTATTATTATAGTGTAGAATAGGTCATGGATTTTTGGTGGTTACCAGGGAGATGAGGTTGGTGAGGGTGAGTTTGACCTGAACGTCCACCTTGTCTTCAGGATGCTTTGCTGGCCGGATGTTCTTATTGTAGTTCTTAAAAATATCTGCCATGAGCAGAGACTCTTCATTTCCACTGACTGGAGAGAGAGAGAGAGAGAGAGAGAGAGAGAGAGAGAGAGAGAGAGAGAGAAAGAGAGAGAGAGAGAAAGTTGACTTCCTGCTGCTGTTTACTAACTGACAGCTCTGTTGAATTCTGGATTCTGATTGGTCAGGAGATGTTGATTCATTTTCTGACAGTAGTGCATCTGCAAATCACAGGTTTATATTAATGTGCTCGTTCTAATACATTATTATTTCTTTAATAACAACTCGGGGCTTGTATGGCGAACACTCCACTTGTTATGGTGAAGTTTTTCTCTAAGGAGATGTTTTGTTTTGTTCGCATCTATGGAAGGAGTCTCCAGGGTCAGTGCTTTGTAACAGGCAGAGGTAAAGCTCTAACTTTACATTTTCCAACGCAGGAAAGTACTCAGGACGAAGCATTGTGTTTGTTTGTTTTTTTTACTTAGGCATTTCAACAGGGAAAAAAAGAGACACATTGAAATGAATGTGCATGCCCTGTGCTAATTTGTATGCACTACTAATACATAACCACATGGTTTTCTTTCTTCTTTTCTTCTCCATGGCAAATTAAGGCTTCTTTACAGTACATCTGATTTATTATTTTTGCCCAAAAGGCTAGAGTGTTGCCCTGTCACAGTAAAACCTCTGCTCCTGCTATGTGACACTGTCTTCTCTGAGATCATCTCGGCCTAATATGGATTCTCTCCTAATCTCTAAAATATGCTGCAGTAACGTAAAGGATAACATGAAAATAATAATAAAAAAACACGTTTCACGTTCTACAACATTAAAATACATCTGTAAATGGATGAAATGTGTGACGTGGCGTAAATAAAAATCCTTAACACTGGCGTATTGCTGTGGTATAAGAACAAGAATATTCCAGAATGTCCTGTTATTGGAAAATAATTCACTGTGGCATGGTAAGCGTATCACCTCATCATTTATTATTTTCCTGTAATCAGAATGTGATTTATTCCTTACATAGTAAACATCCCAAACTAAACCAGTAGCAAAGGATATGTACTATTCTGACAGCTGGAGAGCCTAAATGATCTAAAATAGAGATGATAGAGATGATCTAAAATAGAGATCCCATTCTAGGACTCTCTCCAGCACATCAGAGATTTACAGTACCTGCAAGTGTATCAACTGTTCAGCATGTGATGTAGGCTAGATGTTAAACCGTTACCGCCAATAATCATTTTGGTCCAAGTGGGTGAGATGCAAGAAAGATAAAAAGAGAAAGTGGTGGCAAAGGGAGGCGAGAGAGAGAGAGAGAGAGAGAGAGAGAGAGAGAGAGAGAGAGAGAGAGAGACAGACCTAGAGGAAGACAGGACACTACAGATATGAGCTTCATCCAAAAATCCACACCTACCTTGCACTATTGTATTCACAAGCGCAGCCACAACCAAACAAGTCCAAATAGACCGGGCCGCCATCGCCAGGCTTGGTCGATCGCCACCTTCGACACGTCTGAGTGAGACTTTGTAAGAAAGAAACACCAAGAGCCCTTCTGTCTGAGTGGCTCCTTGCCCTTCCTGAGCTTCAGCTGTTGTTGAGTTCGGGTCAGGTTACACTCCAACACTTGGCACAGCTCTTAAAGTCAACCCCCCTGGCTTGGCCCCTCTTCATCGGGGCCACCATTAGAATGAATTTCGGATCATTGTTTCCCACTTGGTTCATACCCAAATGTGACGGTAGGGATAACGAAAGAATATGTTAAGAGTGCTAACAATACATTTAGGATAGAAGAATATTTACAAGAAATATACAGTATTGGCAGTAAAATACTGCCAGAACAATTCCATATTTAACACAGGGTTAAAGCATGACAACGTTTCCAAAAAAAGTTCCTGTTAGTGCAGATTCCTTTGAATCAGAAACAGAACAAATTTACCCGATAGAGTGGAGAGCTGGCTGCAAGGCTCTTGTCAATTTTACCCCACTACGATATAAATAACCAGCACTTTGACTGAGAGGGTCAATGGCACAGGAGGTGTGTATATATATACATATATGTGTGTGTGTGTGTGTGTGTGTGTGTGTGTGTGTGTGAAGATAATTATTATGTAACATAAGCTTTGTCAATGTGCAGAGAAAATGCAATCATAGACATAAATGCAATTAAGTTTAATAATAATAATAATAATAATAATAATAATAATAGTAATAACATTATGTAAATTAGCACGCTTGCCTCGCAGCTCCGGGGTTGGGCGCTCGATTCCTGTCTCCACCCTGTGTGTTTCGGCGTAATTTATTAGTGGCAATAATCCATAAGGAGATACCAGAATGATTAGCGCCATAAGTAATGGAACGGCCTGAGTATAATGGGGTTCAGGGTCTGAAAACACATTCACCCAGAGTTACTCTCTACCAGTCAAAGTTAACAATAATGCGAAAGTATTATTGAACTCACCACTCTGTTTATTGTCAAATCAACATACACGAACGGTGAACGTAAAAATACACGTCAGAGACGTGTATTTTACTAGGGAAGAAACCACTCATGCAAGGAACACTGCGAAGCCGGACGTGGCGTTTCCGGTTACGCTCTTTTGTAGCGTGTCTCAGTTTCCACTAGTATTTATAGAGCGCTGTAGACAGAGATGTTAGGAATTCGTGTAATGCTCCAGTTAGATCTAATGACACTTGGATAGAGTAGCCAAGGAAATGTTAGATGATCAGCAGCTGTGTCTTTCGGCTTGCCCGGTGCACTTAGGGAACGTAATAAGAGAAACGTGATGTTTCACCATGGTACGAATTCTGGTTTCCTCCCACCTCTTTTTCTTAGCCCAATCTGAATCAAGCTTTCAAGAGCACTGTGGTATAAAGAGATATAAAGGGGCAGTGGTGGCTTGGCGGTTGAGGCTCTGGGTTACTGATCGGAAGGTCAGGGGTTCAAGCCCCAGCACTGCCAAGCTGCCACTGTTGGGCCCTTGGGCAAGGCCCTTAACCCTCTCTGCTCCAGGGGGTGCTGTATCATGGCTGACCCTGTGCTCTGACCCCAACTTCCTGACATGCTGGGGTATGTGAAGAAAAGAATTTCACTGTGCTGTAATGTATACATGATCAATAAAGACTCATTATCATTATAAAGTCTAGCACAAGACTCTTGTGTTGCTGTTTCATTGATTTTTTTCATTGATTTGTATGTTTACCAGACGCAATCCAAACATCAAGCTGAGCGGTCGAAGGTCCAAAGGCAATGCTAGTCCATTCACAATATAAGCAAATTAAATGTATTTCTCAAAAATAAAATAATAATAATAAAAAAAAGCTCACTTTCTTACAGAGTCTCCAGCTATCCTTCACAACATTACAACATTCTTCAATGTCCTTCTTATTTAGTCTTTATTTTGCACGTTGTTTGAATTCAAGGGGCATGTTGACAACGACATTGAATATTCACTGGCCTCTTGGGTCACCGTGTTCTGATATTCGTGACATGTCAGGAGAATATGACACGACAAAAGACTTGTCAGTGAGATCTTGCCGAGGTGATTCAGGGTCATAGTATTTGTAATCCTGTGCAATAAAACAGGGTTGCTATAGGACGTTGACTTAAAAGCAGCAATTGGTTACATATAACTAATCTATGGACTCACAGACTGAACGACCCAACATGAGCGAGTCCATAAAACATTTGGAGTCCACAAACCGTGACGAGAAGTACGAGTAGAAGGACACAACCCGGAGGCTATAATACAAAAGAAAAAAGTACTACTTTTTCATCTTCAATAAGGAGAAGAATATTTGGTTTTTGGAAGACTAAAGATCTCGAGCTCGCAGGAGAAGCATGGACCAGCCTGTGAAGATGTGTGTATGGAAGAAAATATCATAGAGGAGAAAGGAAACAGCAAGGCAGGATGGGAGTGAGAGGAAGGGCCATATTGGCTGTCCTCTTCATCACCACCTTTCTTTTCTCTTCATGGCTCTGTAAGTACCTTTTCCATGGAGACCTGATTAATCCATACCTCAACAGATAAGTAGAAGCAGTGGTGGCTGGTCATGGTATTAGACGTGAGATTAAAATCTAATATCTATATATAACTCAAGCGATTCATTTCATCATTTTATCGATAGTATAATAAGAACAATGTTGGACAAACCGATACGACACACACATGTACAGGCTGATAACTGCATTCATGCTGGATGTGTTTCTTCCAAATACTAAAGATGATGAACAGAAAAGACGTAACCTTTTGTTTAAAACCGACACGCAAACAACAACTCTAATCTGATGTACATGGAATTTCTCTTGGCATGAACAAACTTCCACACTTTCATTTTTTTAAGGAAACATAATGAACGGTATATTTTCCAGTCATGTTTTCTAATAAAAGGAAAGGTGGTGGCTCAGTGGTTAGGACGTTGGACGTCTGATTGGAAGGTCGTGTGTTCAAATCCCACCACCATCACCAAGCTGCCACTGCTGGGCCCTTGAGCAAGGCCCTTAACCCTCAATTGCTCAGTTGTATAAAAAAAGAATGAGATAATTGTAAGTTGCTCTGGATAAGGGCGTCTACCAAATGCCGTCAATGTAAAAGTCTCCTCTGTTTTGTTAAAGGTGCGGTATGTAATAATTGAAAGTGTCTTTACATGTCTAATAATCAAATCATTTTAAAGATACCTTATAACCAACCATGTTTTATAATATTACTAAGCAACAGACATCAACTAGTTGACTAATTTCAGGATCCTGTTTACATTTTTCTGACCCAGAAATAAGCACTGCCCCAAAATGGAAGCAAAGCTGCTCCCAAAAACGCTACAAAGAGGCTGGGGTTAGTTGCAGTAAATGGACAGCATTTGGTTAGTGTTTTCACTGCAGTTGCAATTCACCTCACAGCCAGCAGAGGGCTTTAAACTTAACATAGTACTCCTTTAACTGTCATAACTACATGTGCATCTCAAAAAATTTGAATATCGTGGAAAAGTTAATTTTTTCCCCAGTAATTTGATTAAAGAAGAAGGAACTTTCATATATTCTAGATTCATTAAACAGAAATTGAAATATTTCAAGCCTTTTTTTTTTGTTTGTTTTAATCTTGATGATTACGCCTTACAGCTCATGGATATCAAAAATCCAATACCTCATCGAGATGCACCTGTATATTGACCTTAGATCAGACATGTTCTAAATTTTCTGAGAAAGACTCTACTATATTTCATGCAGTGTTGTGTATTCTGGATACAACTGGTGTCCTCCCTTGACTGTTTATTAAAACAACACAAAGTCCAGAAACCCGCATTTACTCAGTGTGGGTGGGTGTATGCAGAGCTTTACAAATCTAAGATTAGTGCCATGACTGTCCTAAACAGCTGATGTGTTTTCAACCCCCGTGATTATATAAATGTTGATGTTTATATCACAGATTAGAAACGATTTATTTTTCATTTTGGTTAGCTCTGAAAAGAAATTACTTTTTTTTTTTTTTTTAACCTTCCTGCTCCAGCATTCCAGTTGGAGACTGGAAAACTGACAGGATTTATGAATGAAAAGATGGTAATATTTAACAATATGGCATCTATTCTTACAAAATAGCACTTGATCCAGCACATCTTATTAATACCACCCACTTAACCGTGTCGTAATTGTGAGGGTTATTTGTCTGGTGGACCACCCAGTCACACAGACGCTTGGGACTGGCAAACCTAGGAGAGCTCACTGTTTGCCTTCAGCTCTTGGCAATGATTAACTTTATGCTGCCTGTAATATACCTTTATAGTTATTTTAGTTATTTTATCACTGGGAAAGTTTACTTAAGCTTCTGTTTGTGATGGATGAGAAATTAATCTCCTGTAATCTCCTGCAATCTTCTCCTAATCCTGCCTCTTTATTTATTTATTTATTTATATATATATATATTTTATAGATGGTGGTTTGGATCATTGCTGGAACTACTGCCTAAATGATTTCATTAAGAAAGATCAGGTACGTCTATTGCTGTGTTATTACCGTCTTCTTTAAAGAGCTCCTACATCATAATAGAGGCTCAGAACGGTCACTTTCTCCACTTTATTACTTGCTTTTTGACCTAATCACACTCGCTTTCTTAGTCTATCAGTTTGTACGGGAGCAACACCTCATCAGAAGACGTCACACCTCCACTGGAGGTGTGTCCAGGACAGAAATTCCAGATTGCTTATTTGCTGATGCATCTGCAGGACGCACCTGTCTCAACCAATGATGTTTTGCTAAACCCATACCTAGCCAGCTGGGATGAGCTCATCAAGTAAGAAAGCACTTAAGACAAGCAAGAAAGCAAATACACTCTTGTAAAAAGAAAAAAAAAAGAAAAAAGAAAAAAAATGATGGTTCACTTGGAACCTTGGTGGTCTCTGTTATCAGGTTCCTTGTGGGATTCATTGGCTTGTTAAGACTTCTTAGCTTCCTAAATGAGTTCTAATTGAAACCCTCTCTAGAGAAACTCCGTTATAGGGTTCTTCTGGTTCCTCAGAGGTTCTTTGGCTAGTTACGAGATCTTAGCTTCCTGAAGAACATTCTCTAGAGAAACTCTCAGTTATAGGGTTCTACACAAAACATTTAAGGGTTGCCCAAGAGGTACTGACCAAAACCTTTTGTAGGTAAAACAGTACAACAAGGATACATTGGAATACTGATTAGACTCAGCTTGCACCAAGCAACAATTACACCAAATGTTTTTTTTTCCCAGTGTTTTTCTCTGAAAACTGTTGGTCGCTGCTTTTAGGTTCATGGAGTCCTTGGGACCGATGGTGGGTATAATCTCCCAGGAAATTGAGACGAAGACCTCCATTATCCGCAAGCTTGCTCAAAAAGAGGAGGAGGAACGAAATCAGCAAGCGCAAGACTCAGCCTCCAGTGGTGCATATGTTTCAGTGCGCTCCATGATCGTATCGGAGCTGGAGCAGGGTTTAGTGAACTTTGACCAGTTGACAGAATCAGGTTGCAGGACTCTACTGCGCCTCCATCGCGCTCTTCTCTGGTTGCAGCTCTTTCTACACAACCTGGCTGAAGAAAAGAGGGAAATGATGGCGCGCAGCCCATCCGAGCTCTGTCGAGAGGCTTATCGTCTCACCCTGGCTGAGCATCACTCATGGTGGGTGAAGAAGGCGGCGGAGCTGGCGTTCGTGGCCATGCCTGACAGACACTTCTTCTACAAACTGATGTGTGTGAGGACGCAGGCGGAGGCAGCAGCTACCTTAAACAGAGTGGTCAAAGCCATACAGAAAGTGTACGACAGGACTCAAGTGGCCCTGGAGGAACATGATATGCTAGCACTACCATAAAGACATTGAGTGTGGACATATCGGTTATGTAATAAAGTGTCCAGTAAGTGCACACAATGTTGGTGATACCATACAGAAGCACAGCGCTTTAGTGATGCCATGATGACATAATGTCACAGCATGCTAGCAACATGCCATAAGGACACACAGCATGCTAGCAATACCATAAGCATGCACAGCATTCTAACAGTACCAGAAGGACGCCCAGCAGGCTAGCAACACCATAAGGGCACAGAGCATGTCAGCAATTCCATGAGGAGCCAAAGCATGCTAGCATGCTCTGCGTCCTTATGGTGTTACTAGCATCCTGTTTGTCCTTATGGTATTGCTAGCCTGCTGTGTGTCCTTATGGTATTGTTAGCATGCTGTGTGTCCTTATGGTATTGTTAGCATGCTGTGATGCTAGTGATAATATAAGGATGTATAGTGTGCTAGCAATACCAGAAGCACATCCAGCATGCTAGTTATGATTAAACGACACATAGAATGCTAGCAATACAGTAAGGACACAAAGCAGGCTAGCAATTCCATAAGGACAGTTAAAAGACATTCAAATGGTAAACGCTGCCACGTGCACTTGGTCACTAATCTAAACTGGTCCACGTTAAAAACGTTAAAAAAGACTCTCTGTGTCAATGGGTAGTAAATATTTGGCAGGCACATGATTTTAGCATGTATGGTGTTTTTAAAATGAATTCTTTTTTTTTTTAAAAAGGTCACTGTTTTATCATATCAGGGTTTACAACACACTGATACTGTAATGCCAACTGGACTCTGGCCTGAGTGATTTCACAGACAGTACAGATAGATACACACGGAGAAACACAGTCATCAGTCAGTAGTACTGTTAACACTATCTACAAGTATCACCATTCTGTTGGTGCCAGTCTCGAACAGGTACCAAAGACCATACAACTTCAACCGTTGGACCAACCTGCGACGTTTCATGTGCTGAACGTTTAGAGTACAGGTGTGCACTGGGACGGGATCCTGTGGGACCCCAACACACAAACCGTGCGGGTGGGAACATGGAATCGGGCATGTGCAAACTAAAATATTAACCGCATGAGTGGATGGGGGTTAGTCAGAATTTTTCCAGAACTCTAGACATCCGTATATATTGAGGCCATGAGTTATGTTTCTTGAGATGTGCATGCATTTTGTGGTCATGAAGTACACTTCATTGGTGGCAACTATTACAGCAATGAAATCAATTGAACTGGACCATCGCTCGGCGATATGAAGCAAACCATGGAGATTTTTCATAATATTACATATTATGACGTCATCCTTGGAAAAACACGTAAAAACCCCGGTGTCGCTGGCGCTGCGACATAGATATACCATCAGCACGTCACCTCAGACGAAGCGACTTCTCAGATCGAATAGATAATTCACCGTGCCATCTCGCAGGCTCTATAGTCCTCCCAGCTCTGCTTTCTGGTCCACTGTGCGCAGTACAGCGGTAGAGCCGGATGTGTGGGATGAACCACACCCAGGGATTGTACAGCACAACCCGAACTGTTCCACTAGGAGGTGCAGTTGACTTCGCCGAACAGCAGGACCGCACAAGCGGGCCAGAAGTCGTGCGTCTTGAGACGATTAAAGCTGTTCTAGATCAGGATGTGCTTGAGAACTAAACAGAACATGGAAGCTTAATCAGCCGGATAAGAGAACATTTTAAAGGCGTTTAATGCTTCCTGCTCTGACACAGCTACAGAACCTGACCAAATCAGGATCGTTCGATTTTTTTATTTGATCTGAATTTTAAAGCAGATATTCATAGAACAATTTAATTTAGTCTGCCGTGTGTTTGAATCTGATGGTTATGACATTTGCAGGAGGGTTTTACGCATTAAATCTGAAAAACGTAGTGTGACAGTAATATCTGACCTGTGACAGCACTGTGTGTGTGTGTGTGTGTGTGTGTGTGTGTGTGTGTGTGTGTGTTTGCCACCTGCTCTTGACAAGTCTATTTTAGACTCCCAAATATAATTAATGCGCCCTAATCTCTCTCGCCCTCTCTCGCTCTCTCTCTCTGCTACTGTCATTCGTACAGAGATAAAAAAGAGAGGAGAGAGACAGTGATTACAGTAATGACATGTGAAAGTCAGATTAGATTTAGAAAACAGTAGTTTTGTATTATCGCCTTATAAAATATTGGATGTAAATTTATTGTTGCCATATGGCAACACCATGTAGTAAAGGGTTAAAAATGTTCATATAAAATGACTGACATTCGAAATCTAATATTCTCAGCAAGAAATGTGTGTGTGTGTGTGTGTGTGTTGGAGATTGCTAAATAGACTCAACAGCAGATTTAGACCCTGTATCCATCTATGAACTCACTTTTTCACCCTGAGCGATACAGTTTAAATGTACCGTATGAGTTTGTACATTATATACGACAAAACACCGAGCACTACAGGAGCATTCAAATGATTTCCATATAGCTCTTGTTTTTTTTTTTTGCATTTTATTTGGTTAATAATTTCAAGCTTAAAACATTTTTTCATCTTTTACATTCCATAGCATTACATTCTTCATTTTTAAATGAGAAAGCAACAAGAGTAAAAATACACACTTTTTTTTTTTAAATAACTTTCGAATAAAGAAAGAAAGAAAAAAAAAAATTGCCACACAATCAAACCATGTATTTAGATATCTGACTTTCAAATGTACATAGGATAATATATATCTATTTGTCTATCTATAATGCCTATAATATACTACATTTCATATTGCTACACTCTGACCGGCTCAAAAAGGCAATCCGAAAGATAACGCCGCGTAATATTGCTTTTTCAACGATCACCTTTGTCGCGGTTATTTGTTCTGTTAGCTGTGAAATGGCGCTGATTAACGCTGAAGGTACGGTTTCTTCAGTGATCCAGGAGGTGGAGTGGGAGTGGGGGTGGGGAAGGGGGGGGGATACATTTGTACAATCTGATTATTCCACCAGGAGGTAGCCTTTCTTAGAAATCTGATTTTATATTGTAAACATTGTAGCTATATGTGTTGTGTGTAAAACTCAGCAGAAAAGACACAGCCGTCACTTTTTTCCCCCCGTAATACGCCAACAAGAATGGCTGTGAGACACGGGTAAATGGTGTGCAATACGAAACCTGTGGCTCATGAATATTTATGACTTGGACCCCTGTGGTCTGAAAGATCAGCTATCCACTGCAGTATCAAATATTCATGTGAGAGAGAGAGAGAGAGAGAGAGAGAGAGCGCACAGGAGATGCTTCTAGCACACACACACACACACACACACACACACACACACACACACACACAATTACAGCAATAAGGAATGGCCAGAAAGACAGGAGGAAGGATGGCCAGGTGGGGAAACAAAATAATGTTCCAAAGAACGAGAGAGCAAGAAGTTTACAAAGAAAGAATGGAGGGAAAAAGTAGAGCTCAAGAAACGAACGAAGAAAGGAAAATCCAAAAAAAAAAAGGAACAAAAGAAAGAGATAAAAGGAGAAAAGATCATTTGATATGAAGAAAAGGAAAAAGAAAGAAAAAGGGGGGACGGGAGGAAAGCTGAGTGATGGGGGAGAGATGGGGGGATGACGTGACCGCTCTGTCCCAGATTATCCAATCAGATTAAGAGATTAGGCAGGTAGATGGAGAGCACACATATCTGCTTTGCTAGAGGTGCTGGTGTGTGTGTGTGTGTGTGTGTGTGTGTGCACGTGTACATGTGTGCCCCTTAATCAAAGAGCAAAAAGGAAGCGAGTCAAAATAGACAGATTTGACTCGGCCCAGGTGAGCGTACCGAGGAGAAGAGGAAAAAAAAAAAGACAAGTGAAAAAAGATGGGCGAAAAAAACCCCCCCCAAAAAACCAAAACAAAACCAAAGAAAAGAAAAGAACGCCTCAGACACACCACTTTTGTACTTTTCTACGATCCCTATTACTCGACTATTAATCAAGAGTGAACACTCCCAAAAATATATGACACAGAACAAAAATGAGGATAAAGGAAAGAAATACACACACACACACACACACACACACACACCCTTAGTGGCATATATAACCATATATGCACGTGCACACACTCTCATCAAGCAATCTAGACCAAGTGCAAATCAATACAAACAGCATCTTTCTTTCTTTCTTTTTTAAATCTACATGAAATACATTATTATACATGCAAAACTATAATATATGACTTATTTATACATTTATGTATATATAAATAAGCATAAAAAGATACACCTCGTGTATATGAGGTGGGCTGGATGGAGAACGTGTGCGTTACGTCAGCAGTGATGGTCAAAAGAGAGCGAAATTCAGAAACCGTGCCGTGGTTTCTGGATTATTTCAGACACAATAGTGACGTAAGGTTGTCTTTTTGAAAAAATTTTTGAACCTAATGCTGTCGTCTGGTTATATTCCTAACGCGTAAACACAAACGTTAAGAGCAGCGAACGATATGAGGACGCTTGTGGACGATA
Organism: Ictalurus furcatus; assembly: GCF_023375685.1. NCBI lineage: Eukaryota > Metazoa > Chordata > Actinopteri > Siluriformes > Ictaluridae > Ictalurus > Ictalurus furcatus. The sequence continues at coordinate 2,984,308 of NC_071282.1, forward strand.
TATTCCGACGTCGAGGCTCTTTAGTGGGCGGTGTCTTGCTCCTGCTGGCCAATCAGAGATGAGTATTTTCCACCGGCGGTGTAAATGAAGTCAAATCCAGTGGAAAATGTAGCTAGAGTAAATGTAGCTGGTGAAATGTTCTCTATATACGAAAGCTATATATATATATATATATATATATATATATATATATATATATATATATATATATATATATATATATCCAGTTGCTTATATTACGACGCATTGTGTTTATTGATATTTGAGGAACTTCAGGGTGGAACGATACATCGTATACTCTGGTACAAGTCGTAGCTTAGAAAATATACGTAATCATTAGTGTGTAATTGTAGGAGAGAATTCACAAACATACACACTCGCATGCAGAACGAAAGGTGTTAACAAGGAAACTACACGCATATTTATTTAACACTCCCCCCACCTTTGCTCTCGATTCGTGGTGTACGATTGTGATGTCGCCGTTTTGCCCCGTTTTGAGTCACGTGATCCGACCGATCACAACCTTGCCCTCTACGTCAAATCCTCACTGCCTTCGATCGTAAATGTTCCTTTTACATTATAGTCATGCAGTATAAATAGATTTCTCATGTTCAGATAAAATTGGTAATACTTGGAAACACTCAGTGTACACACACACACACACACACACACACACACACACACACACACACATACACACACATACTCAAACTCTGCTCTGCGTTCGAGAATGTTGTGCCTGGTGTGTTTTTCTCAGAGCATCCTGTATACGATACGATAGACCGCACGGTGTGTGTGTGTGTGTGTGTGTGTGTAAAGCAGATGTATATGTGTATACACAAGAGCGTATAAGGACGGCACAGACTTCCTTCAGAAATTATTTTCTCGAGTTGATCCTCAGCTTGAAGGAGACGCGGCCGGCGAACTTGTCGCGGTCGTTGTTAGCGAGGATGTTCCTGGCGATGATCTTGCACTCCACGTTCACTTCGGTGTTCAGCGTGATGTTCAGGAACTTGACGGCCACCAGAGGCTGCGAGTAGTTCACCTGCGGTGCAGAACGATGGTTATGCGCTGGTTTTGTCGTGATCTCCGTGTATTAGCTGATTATACGATTAGTTTAATGCGTCACTAGTTTTTTTCCACACTTTGTTCTGCAATTTGGTCACCCGCCAAGGGAGGGTGAAGGCTATTACGTGCATCCTTTGAGACTTGTAAAGCCAGACAGCATACAACAAACTCACTCGGAGGAAAGCGCTATCCACCCTCTTCCGCATACATGAGTTCAGAGATGCCCAGGATTGGCTATTGTTGCTGTGATTGAAAGCGCACACATTGTTCACGGCCACTTGGGGCTCTGTTGCGCCACTTGACAGCCTGTCTGTTACTTATTTAACATTTATGGAAGGAGTCTCCAGTATCAGGACTTTCTAACAATGAATTCTGTCTACTATTAACTTCAGGAGAATGTCAAGGAACGACCTTCTATCTACACCCACCGTCACGTAAGTGGTAACAGGAACATAAATTTTCCGTACCTGTGCCTTCTTGCCGTAATACGGGAAGTACATGAGGTTGAAGGTGCCATTGGGAGGAAAGTACGCTACCTCCCCCATCTTGTCCGAGTCATCACCCTAGAGCAAGAGGTTAAGAGACAGACAGAAGGCGAAAGATAGAGAGTTGATAGGAAAGGACAGTCTTATCAAATTTAGACCTTTTCCATCCAGAAAATTAGACTAGAAGAAATCAAACCACTGCCTGTTCACTCACCTATCATGACATTTAAGTGTTTTGCACCCGTGTGTTGAACGAAAAAAAAAAAAGAAGCTAATTCTTCTCTCTCTCGTGACAGTTTTTTTTTACGTGATGCGTTGTATTTACTTTGACTGTAGTAGACACCGATATGACTACAACCCCAATTTCGAAAAAGTTGGGTCAGTGCTAATAAAAACAAAGAGGAGTGATTTGTAAATGTACTTTGACTTCTATTTAAAAAACAACAACAAAAAAACGTATAAAGACAAGGTATTTCATGTTTTATCTAATCAACTGCAGAGTTTTTTGAAGATAAAGGCTTATTTTGAAATCAATGCATGCAACACGTATCAAAGTTGGGACAGGGGCAATTTAGGGCTAATAGCGATGTGAGAAGTTGAAATAAGAAGGTGATGAGAAACAGGTGAGGCAATCGTCTAATCGTAGTAAATAAGGTGCCTGCAAAAAAGGCCGAATACTTCAAGAGCAAGGACGGGTCGAGGCTCGCCGATCTGCCAACAGATGCGTCAAAGAATAATCCAACACTTTGAGAACAACATTCCTCAAAGAGAAATCGGTAGGATTTTGGGTGTTTCACCTTCAACAGTGCACAATATAATTAACTGATTCAAGGAATCCGGTCAAATCTCTGTGTGTAAAGGGTGAGGCTGAAAACCACTTCTGAATGCGCGTGATCTCCGATCCCTCAGACATCAATGTCTTAAAAACTGTCATGAAGTTCCTGACATGGGCTCGGGAATACTTTGGTAAACCTTTGTCACTCGACACCATTCGCCGCTGCATCCACAGATGCAAGTTAAGGCTTTACTATGCAAAGCAGAAGCCATACATCAACACTGTCCAGAAGCGCTGTGACTTCTCTGGGCTCGGTGTCATCCGAGATGGACAGTAACACAGTGGAATCGTGTTTTGTGGTCGACGTTTCAAATAGTTTTTTGGACAAAACAGCCGTCGTGTTCTCCGGGCCAAAGAGGGAAAGCACCTTCCAAGCTGTTATCAGCGTCAGGTCCAAAAGCCAGCATCTGTCATGGTATGTGGGCGTGTCAGTGCCCATGGCGTGGGTAACTCGCACATCTGTGAGAGCACCATTAATGCAGAAAGACATGTGCACATTTTGGAGCAACATACGCTGCCATCCAGAGCAGGACAACGCCAAACCACATTCTACCCGGATTACAAGCGCATGTTTGCGTAATCAGAGAGTGCGGGTACTAGCACGGCCTGTCTGCAGTCCCGACCTGTCTCAGATTGAGAACGTGTGGCGCATTATGAAGCGCAAAATAAGGCAACAAAAACCCTGTACAATTTTTTTTTTTGCATTTTCCATACTGTCCCAACTTTTTCGGAATTGGGGTTGTACATCAATCATATATAGAGCTTTCATAAATTCGTTTAATACTTTTAACGAACTGCATTTTACATCATAAGTCCTGAATTCTGAAATGTCCAAATTCCGAGTCTATTTCTGCAAAAATAACAGCTACTTCTCCTTCTAATTAAGCTAAATTCTAGCTAATTCTACATCTGTTCTTTCTACTACGTTGATCTCTCTATTTCTGCCATTCTTACCCATTCGTCTACATTGATTTTGTATTTCTTAAAGAGGAAAACAAGAGGAAAATGTATGAACAGCCGAGGGGATAAAAAGGGGGAACGGTCAATAATTAAAGTCGACAGATTAAGAAAAGAGAGTGGGTGGAAATTGGGCAAGAACAAAAAAAAAAGTCAGTTTCACACCAAGTTACAACTCAAAACGGAAATAATATATTCCTGAAAAACAAAACCCATTTAACTTGTCCAAACGTAATGTTTTTGATAAACTTATATATATACTTACTAATAATAACTAGATGTAGTTCCACTGAAACGGCAAATGGAAAAGTTTCCATTCAAATATGCAGCAAATGCATTTCCAATGACAATATGAGTTGCTGCATGATTCCATACACTGATGTCAGGTAAATGTTAAATATTTTGAGAAGGACTAATATGACAAGCTGCATTTTTATTTGTCTTCAATCGAGACATAATAGAGAGGTTGGTAAGGGAATGATGGTTTACAGCTGAAACAACATTAAATGTATCTATAAACAATTAAAAAAAAGAAAGTATGATGTGTCAGTCTTTAATACATGAGACAATGTTGACTTTGGTAAATTGCTGTAGTATAAGAGGAATGAAACACTTTGGGATGTGGACTTATCAGGAAACGATCAACTTTTGGAGTAGTACCATACTTTCCAACGGAGGAAAGGAGGTTTAAACCCAGACTCGGAGAGTCAAAACATCACTCAATACCTTTGGACTTAATGTCCATGGTGTGCATTTCCAGTAGTGAAACTAAATCCGATTACAATCAGTCCTAACCCTGTACATCATGCTGTCCTGGAACTATCCATCAAATTCTCTCTAGTTGGTTTGGTTCCAGCTGGGTTGGCAATGCACATATAAATATCTATATTCTAAGTCTTCAGACGCTTGGAAATCTATGATGTGAGACTGAATCGGACGTTGATTGATTCTGAGCTAATGGGAACAATTTAACGATCAGCTAATCCAACATTGAGTCTGCTGTGTGAACAGGGTTAATGAAAGTTTGATAGGAAATAGATCCAGAAACAAAAAGATGCCTAGGGGAAAAAAAAAGTGGACAAAAGAGAGAGATGGATTACCTTGGGACCGCAACTAACAGACGGTACTGGGCCATCCTTTCCTGGAAGCATACCGATCACCTAAGAGAGAGAGAGAGAGAGAGAGAGAGAGAGAGTCAAGCAAAAGTGAAGGTGAGTCACATTAGAAAACTAAACCAGCTCTGGTGAATAATGGATGGTAAGCAGGCCGCTTTCCACATGTATCATTACTACACCATGTAGTGAATAATTATATCATCATGTGACCTATCTAGGAGTCTAGATTTCCAAGAGACACATTTAACCACAAATCAATGGACCAATCAAATGTATGTAGCAATCAAATACGTACCAAAATGTACCGGGAGCAAGTTGAGATAGCTTTTTATTGTTATTTTTTTTTTAGAAATGCATATATAAATCACACTCGTATCGAACATCCCATTCCAGATTTAGTCCCTCCTTTGCTGTTATAATAACCTCCACTCATCAGGGAAGGCTTTCCAGTAGATCTTTGGCACGTGGCTGTGGGGATTTGTGCTGCTTCAGCCACAAGAGAATTAGTGAGGTCAAGGAACTTTCAGTGTTCCAGTTCTACCCAAAGGTGATCAGTGGGGTTGAGGTCAGGGCTCTGTGCCAAACACAGAGTTGTTCAACTTCAACCTTGGCAAACCATGTCTTTGTGGACCTCGCTTTGTGGTTTGGACACCTTAGTTCCAGTAAAGTGAAGCTGTAAAGCTACAGCGCACAAAGACATTCTATACGATTGAGTGCGTCCAGCTTTGTGGCAACAGTTTGGGGAAGAACCACATACGGGTGTGATGGTCAGACGTCCGCAAACTTTTGGCCGTACAGTGTATGGCCACTAATCCTAAGTGAATAATACTTTTTTCAGTCTTCTAGCAGGGTTATATGTACATGCAGATTTCGCAATTGTATTTCACCCCTCCTAAACACATAGTTTTATTTTCCTACCCGGTTGAGCTTGATGATGACGCACGGCTTGCCATCGAAGTAGCCATAGTAGCGGTCGACGAGGCCTGAGCACTCCTCCAGCACAGAGCGCTTGAACCGGCACGAGCGCTTAGGGTTGTTCTTCACGCTGTCGCTGTCCTCTTGGATGAAGTACTGGTCTGGCGTACAATCCAAATTATTCTGCTCCTGCACTGAGTCGTTGTAGGCTGCAGAAGCACAGGGTCAGAGCAGTTAGTGGACAACTGTGGAGCCATGACCTCTGAAGATATGGATGTGGGTTCATTAACACATTTTGGCCAAGTCTGGTGTTCATTATTTTAAGAAAATCTGAATTTGAACGCTGTTAATGTACACAGTAGAAGTTAAAGTATCCGTGATCTTCACCGTTACCTCATACAGTAAGAAAATGGTTACAGTATTACAATAGCCAGACCTGTCAGAATACACAACAATAACCAACCTTTAATTCATCACAAACATTAGCTAAGCAAGTTAGCTTAGCAAGTTAGTTATTTTCAGATCATTTTCATATAGTTCCTAATATGTTCAAACCGTTAAGCCTGTTTCATGAGATCACAGCTTCCACAGATCAGTATCTGAATTAGTTGTTTTTAAAGTATCAGCTTTAAATTTAAAAAGAAAAGAAAAGAAAAGAAATTTAGCACTCTGCTCTCAAATTTGATCAAGCAACAAACCATATAATGGAAATAGTTTTTCGAGTGCAATAATGAAACTTTATAGACACTGGAATGTTTTCCCTTGATATTTAGAATGGAACATTGAGGAGGAAGAAAGAAAGAAAGAAAGAAAGAAAGAAAAGAGACAGGTGCCATTTTGAAGCCACGGTGAAAACTAAGTGGCGGCCATTTTGATTTTGATTTGTTTCTTTGCCTGTTCTAACTTCTCAGTTTCCTGACACAATTTTTGAACTCTCTATCATTTGAAACAGACGTCACTGCACACATGAAGCAGTCAGAGAGAACACGGGGACACCTGTCATTTCGGAAATTGTTCCCTGTGTATCATATAGTGCACTACGTGGGGAGTAGCCATTTTGTAGTGTTGTCCGAATTCTCAGTGGATAAATTGTATTCCTTGGCGAGTTCACTATATTATTATGCACAATTCGCTAAAAATCATGCGTAGATATTTCCTTTAGCCCAAAGTTCACATGTCAGTATGGATATCGAGAGTCTAATCTTTGTATATAAAGGTGTTTCTGGAGTGTTCTCCAATATGGCTTCCCCCAGCGTGGTGGTCTATAGAGAACCGTTTACTGCGTAGAGTAAATAATGAACTGACACTGGCCCAACATCTATTAAGGTGTCTTTATGTATTAATGCTGTCATCGTCGTCGTCCCCCCCATAAAATGTTATGCCAACATTGGCAGAGGAACACTTTTCATAACAACCCTTCCAATATTGAGCCAATGTCATTGAGTTCAAGCCAACGTCGGCTCAACTTTGGCTGACATTGGTACAGTGTTGGCAAGATTGGATTTAAATGCAACAGGCTGGCCCTGGCGGCACAATGGATACTCAACAGGACAAAAACTAGTCACTTTTTTTCAATGTTACTTGGCGAACAAGTGAGGGAATGATATTAGACTCAGCGGCAGTTAACTTACTGGAGAGGAAGCTATTCAGTGCCTGCACGTGTGAATCCCAGCTCTCGGTGTCCTCCTTGGTGTAGATGATCTCCAGATCTTTACCCGTAGGCCTGATCATCATACCTACCAATTAAGAGAGGAGGAGGAGAGCGTGAGGAAGAGAAGGAGAGATGATCGCTTATTATTTTGCATCTCATCACAGCCGTATGTCAAATTCTAGTCTTATTATCATTTACTCGAACAGTTAACAGTCACTGAGAAACTTGAAGGAACATGTTATTTGGGTTAATATACATGGATACTGTCACGAATAAGATTCAGCATGAACAACATCATAATGCTGAATTATCTTAGGATAATTGTATTAGTCTCTAATGCTCTACGTAAATAAATACCCTCAGCTATTCCAGACATCGAGCAGAAGTGTGCTAAACGGTTATGTCCTCTAGCTATATGTTAGAGATATTTAATTACACAATCATCTGAATGTGGCCTTTGCAATAATGGACGACCGGTTCGGAATCAGGGACCTGCAGGTATGGACTGTCACTAGCAAGACGTCAAATAATAATTTGACTTCTGATGGAAGAAGGGAACACCAGTTTCTGGTGTCGTTCATCAAAGTAGAAGAAACGGACTCCGGCTACAAAAATTCAACTAATGTCATTAGTAAGCGTTTAACTTCAATACGAATAAAATAAGAAATGTTACGAAGATTTGGTTTTAACCCTAATTTAAGCCAAAACTACAAAAGGTTTCATGTTATGAGTATGAGACCACGATGTCACAAAATTTCAGAACTAATTCTATTATATTATTGTTTTTTTTTTACTTTAAGGTACATCTTTATCATCTGCATTTGGAATGTGCACATAGTGCATCCTAAACCAATTATTATTATTATTATTATTATTATTATTATTGTTGTTGTTGTTGTTGTTGTTGTTGTTGTGTGTTACCTGGTGTAGCAAGCCTGTCCTGGCAAGTGGGTATGTTATCATCAAGGGTCAGAAGCATGACATAGATGGTGACACAGAATAATCCGGCCAGGAAGATGTAGAAGGCCAGGTAGAACAAAAAGATCAGGCCTGTGAATGCAGACACATATATTGGAATATATATTTATATATAGTATGAATATATAGTATGTATATATATATATATATATCTGTATATATAGTATGTGTGTGATATATATATATATATATATATATATATATATATATATATATATATATATATATTCACACAGTATATATACACCCCCATAGTTGAATATACACCCCCGGGTGTGAAAATGCTAAGATGAATAGCTTACCAACTGTCCTTGATTGGATCACCATAGCTAAATTAAACGCCAGTCCAAAACTCTAGGGATCAACCGATATATCAGTCAGCTGAAAAATCGGCTCATGTTGAGGCTCCTCGGCCTGCTCGTCTTCCCACTGAGAAGTTATCGTTTGCCATTTGTCATTGTAGGATTACCTTGTAACAAATATCACGGTATCGTGGTACTAAGCGACTATTTACAAACATACAATCTAAGGATTAAAGGTTAAATGTATTATGGGCTATTATGTATATAAGGTATAATTCAACCTGATTGGTCAGAAAGTGTCCATTCAATTTCTATAACAACGGCTTATTAGTTAGATTATTACCAGACGTGCTATACGGTGACTTTTTCTGTGAAGGGACGTATATTTAACCTTTACGGAAGGAGTCTCCAGTGTCAGTGATTTATAACAGCGGGAGGTAAAGCTGTAAGTACATTTTAGTTCTCAAACGTGGGAAGGTCTTCACGACAGAGGACATTGTACCTTACAGGTTCTCAGGAACATCCCACAGGCAAGCATAACAAACATCCTACAAGTGTTTTATGGTTTGTTTAGCTAAAAAATATTGGTTTCATTTTAGATTATATATACAGTTGGCTCATGGAATTTGTTATCTGGAATTTAGCCTCATAAAATCTGTATAAGTATTAATAAAACTCACACGTAAAGTTCTACAGAAAGGACCAACTCTGAGTCAACATAACTGACAACACGACCTTATGTGATTATGACACTGCTAGTACTCTGTACTTAAATTATAACTAATAAATTGTACCAGGATTATGCAAAGGCGAATACGCGCTACCCCTCTTAGTCTTCAAATGGACACTCGTTACTGATGCATTAGAAGAAAAATCAATTCCCTGTAAACGTGTGCTTATGTGTTTCCTCTTTGCCGAGTAGTGTAATGCAGACAGGGGGTGGTCTGGGTTCAGAGTGGTCACTCCACAATCAACAAAATGACATCAGCTCAAAACGTGTTACACAGTATGGGAGGGGATCTCCTCAACCACGACTAGTGTGTAGCATCCACCTGGATGATGGGACGACAGCCATAGTGCGCCAGAACGCCTATGACACACCAGCTATTAGTGGAGAGGAGAGAGTGATGTAGCCAATTCAGAGATGGGGGCCACGATAGAGAAGGGTCAATGGGGGAATTTCCTACTCTTTCCGAGACGTGTCCTGGGATTTTTAATGACCACAGAGAGTCAGGACCTCGGTTTAACCATCTCATCCAAAAGACAGTGCTGTTTTTACAATATCGTGGCCCCATCACTATACTGGGGACATTAGGCCCCACACAGACCACAGGGTGAGCACCCCCTGCTGGCCACACTAATACCACTATCAGCAGCAACCTTGGTTTTCCCCAAGAGGTCTCCCCTCCAGGTACTGGCCAGGCTCAACCTTGCTTAGCTTCAGTAGGAAAACAGGGGAGATATGCCTCTGGCTGCTGACTCGAGGCTGCTGACTCGAGGCTGCTGACTCGAGGCTGCTGACTCGAGGCTGCTGACTCGAGGCTGCTGACTCGAGGCTGCTGACTCGAGGCTGCTGACTCGAGAGGCTCCTTGCGATTTGCCGGAACTGCTGTCAATCACCCTATGCCCAATCAGAATTGAGGGTTCATCAGCAGTCCTGCTGTATAAATCTGATTATTATTATTATTTCATGCATTACCGTGCATGATCAATTCAATTCAATTCCAAACATCAGTTTGGTTCAACGGTCTGAATTCCCCGGAGCTTGCGTAGAAACTGGTAAGTGGAAGCCGCACTCGTGGGACTTCGACACAACGCAGTACGTCAGGACATCTGATCTGCAGGCATACAACATCACCCAGGGACACACAATGAGTCCGAACAGACCGCCCCCCCCTCCCTCTCTCTCTCTATCTGCAAGAGATCAGATTCCTGCTCTCACTCTCTCTCTCTCTCTCGCACTGATTGATCAATAGCATGAGGATGGCGGAAGGCTACGCCGTCAGCTCGGGTTACACACTCCTGAGGGTTTGAGTGATGTCGTGAGCTTTCAGTGGAGACCAACGCTGAGAAAAATCAAGCCGTAAGAAGAACGCGGCTTTTATTTGGAAAACCAACAGCAATTACTCGTAGTTATTGCAGAAGGTCTGTCAAAAACCTGCTCAAGACTACATCACCCACACGTCCCTGCTGTATTCTGACCTACGTTTAATAACGCATCAATTTTCCGAACACAATCGAAAACATCATGCAAATCAAGATGTGCTTAAGATGCAAGACAAGCAAACATCTCTAGTGTCAGAGGAAAGTCTTCAAGAGGGAGTTGACACTTTATGGTTCCTCTGGGGTATGACAAGTTGTCTTTTTTTTTTTTTTGCTTTATTACCTTTTATTAACTATTGACAAAAAAAAAAAAAAAAGAGAGGCGGGCGAGGGAACGGCCCTTTATAGATGCTATAACGTAAGTGAGGACAGGAACACCGCAACATTACACAGATAAAAGTATCTCGTGTCATTTCTTAATAAACTAAAAACTGGAATCGTTGGTGAAGTGCTGTGGTATAAAAGGAATAAAACACGTCACTACGTGCTGAAAAAAGCAGTGTGTGTGTGTGTGCGATGCTTTAACCAGACGCTCTGTGTAGGTCGGCGTCTTAGAGAAGCATCTCTGTAATTCTGACCCCAAAATTCTTTGTCTGTTTATAAGCACTAATGTGTCAATGCAGTGTGTAAAAGATGACACCCGTCTGTCTGTCTGTCTGTCTGTCTATCCGTCTGTCTGTCTGTCTCTCTCTCGATCCGTCTCTTCTCCTTGATGAATGCCTTCTGCGCTCTCTTATCACCCTCATCAGAAGGCTCGGCCGAAAGAGGAGGACAAAGATCTCAACCGCGCGTGATTAATTGAATTAAAGCAAACACAAACACACAGGCGTCTTTAGATCTTTCTGCTCCTCAATGCTGATTGATTCAATCAGACATCAGACATGTGTGAGAGCTCACAGCTGCTGCAGGGTTGCCCACGGTTCCGGTCGGCGCACAAAGGGGAAGAAAAAACAAAACAAAAAAAACAACAACAACAACAACAAAAAAAGAAAGCGACCTGTTCCTCTCTGATCTTTACAAAGTAAAATACGATACACGCAATAAAATCCCTGTGCTTTGATGAAGCACGCCTTTAGCATGAATAAATAAATAAATAAATAAAGAAATAAATACACTTCAAGAGTGACGCATTGGGAATGTTTGATAAAAATAAAACGTCCAAACTAAACAGGACATTTAGGACTGACCTAAAGAGATATCCGGCTAGCTCCAGCACACACACACACACACACCGTATGAATGCTTAAGCAGTCTGATGCAGCAGATGGAGTGTGTGTGTGTGTGTGTGTGTGTGTGTGTGTGTGTGTGTGTGTGTGTGTGATGCCTGTAACAGCTCTCATGAGCGTTACTGGACACTTTAAAAGCCAATATTGTGACATGCTCCATTTGCACGGGACACAAACCCATAACTCGTTGCCGGCGTTTTCTCCGGTTCCTCCAAACCTGATCAACATATTGATCAACGAACAGAGCCGCTATCAGTTCTCAACTCATCCCTGTTGGGATTCTGGGTAACGGTCTTAACACGCACCTGTCACATTGGATCAAACTTTCTGCGCAATAAATAAAATAAGGAAGCAATAAAAGGCTCGGAGAATGCCGTTAGAGGAAAATAATCAACAAATCCGTTTAAAAAAAAAAAAACCCAACAGCTTGTCATGCTACCAAGAAACCTCAAACTCCTCTGTCCTGAAGACTTTGCCATGGTGGGAACCTTTTACAAAGCGCTGACACTGGAGACTCCTTCCATAAATGTTTAAAAAAAAAAAGAAAAAGAAGTAATCAAAGCAACGAAAAGACTTTTTTCTTTGTTAAATACCAAGACGTTTTTAAATGGTCAGCGCTACTGTTATCTAGTATTTCCTATTATACGATTAATAAACGATTGTTAAAACTATTTCTAGAATTTGTTGCTACTTGAAAACAGTCTTGTCCTATTGGCTGATCATTTTGCTCATTTTAAGCATAGAAAGAAGCAAAATGATCTGCCAGTTCTTTACCAAATCAAATAGCTTTAACAACCTATAACAGGAAATACTAGATAGGTTCAAGACGTGTGAGCACATTCTGCGCCATCAGATCTGCGAGTTCATCAGGGCTGTAGTTAATGTAAATCATTATCGATATTATTAGACTCCTTGATAGAAAATCAAATCGCAAATGAATGCGAGTCTATGGGCGACACTTGGATTACAAGCCCTTGGTGTTGCCTGTCTGGGCCACTAATACGTATCGCAACGTTTAAGCTTGTGCAACCCGACCTTGGTCGATTTCGCTGGATAGCATACCAATGGCACCATAAGAAAGACTATGACCACCAGTCCAGTCCTTGTTTACCCAGCATTCTACCCGTTCACGTTCACCATTCCTCTGCAAATCCTTTCGCATCATGACACCATATGTGAGGCAGATCCCAGGTTAGCTTTAAGCCCAAGTAATGAGGACAAACGCTAATGAGGCCAAAAATACCAGCGTTCAGGCTAGAAACAGACTCATTATAGAGCCTTAGAGAACACCGAGGCTTGAGCAGGAGGAAACGACGACCATTTGGGCTCTGTCTGTGTCTCGAACAGGCACACATACACGATACACAAGTCCTCCTGGCACTGGTGTTAACTGAATCATTCTAGTACAAGGGAATTAAAAAACAAAAACAAACCCAAAACAGTAGCATTATCAGTCGTTACCACAAATTACAGTGTAAAATTGAACAGGCAAAGCCATTTTCTCTCGGCTCCAATTTACGGTAATAGGACACGCTCACATGCAACAAGATCTCCTAATAGATCTATAATTAATCCATTTATAATAATTCATTTATGTCCCCAACTGGTGTCTTGAATAATAGTCCAAACCACTCTGCTGAGGAAAAGGGCCTATTAGAGCAGGATTACCTCTTATACACGCTCACGTAAGCAGAAGACGCTCTCAAAAGCGAATACTGTTCTATAAAGACGCCACAAACTTGGATTCTTTTCTTTATTTATTGCAATTTAAACTCATTTGTCGAGTCTTTCCAACCCTAAGACCTTTTCTCCGATACTAAGACCTCCGTGTCAGCCGTACAAACCCGTTTGAGGTAAACAGCAAAATCCCCAGTGCTGAATTAACACCTATCATGTCGAGATGTTCCCAGGTGGACCCAAGAACACTACGTGTTGATGAGACGCCGGGGATTCGGCTGTGTCGTGCGCGGTCATGTCCACGCTCGAACAGAGGAAGGAGGTGGCAGATTTATTAAACGGGAAATCCTAACATGCTACATGCTAGCATTTATTGGTAACAAGTTCTGCAGCAAGTGTGATTTCCACGCGAGTCATATTTTGCACGCGCAAAGTCGGAGTTAGTTAGCTAGCCTGGTCCGTTTTGGTATTCTCCTTCAATTTCATCCAAGTGGAGAAATGTAGGCTACATCGTCGTTGACTAGACACGTAAACCCGTTTGCGTCTACGGTGGGAATCAGTGACGCCTAAAAGTACACTGTATTCACGTTGGTCATCAACCACTAAAAACTACTCGCACTATTCCAGGATGGGAATAGCAAGAACGTTGGGAGCTCGGGTAGCTGAATCGTTTCCATTTCTCCCGTGGATTCAAAAGGTCGATTAATACGATTAAGCGATACTCTGGTAACCTTGACACGTTTAGACCCTAAACAGGAACAGTGTTGCATCAGTAACCAGGGTGCCAGGAGAAATCCTCTCCAGTTTTTAATTCTCAGAAGGTCCTCCTGGCCTGCCGGTCTACTGGGAATTGTCCCTACCTTCTGCCCATTATTCCCAGCCCCCATGCTGAGAACAGATTCCAGGGTTACCCTGGCATTTAATTCAGCATCATGATGATGTGCCATGTAAGCCGGGCTGCAGTAATCTGTCGCTAATCCTCACTGGTCCATGGAGTCCATGCAGCCCACAATCTGCCTAGATATGTTTGAAAGATCTCTAGGGACCTCAAAAAGTCCCCCAAAATGACCAAACATAGGTCTGGTAGGCTAATTGTGCAAAAATAAATAAATAAAAATAATAAAGCAATACAGATGCAATGCAAAAAAAAGAAAGAAAGTGGAGCTCATGAATATGTAGGTGTCAGAACGCACAAGAATCTTCCATAAGGTGCGAAAGGGAAGCCTGTTCATGATGGGTGATGATGGTGGTTCCTCCATGGAGGTAATGCGGTTCTTACCCCAGCTGCTCGCGGTCCTTCCGCAGAACTCGCGGGTCCTCGGGTTCCAGATGAACTCTTTCCACGAGCTCTTGTTGCCGTCCTTTGCCATTTTCTTTGCTATTTGATGCAAGAATGATGCAGTCACTGAACTAACGCCTGAGGTTTAACGCTCACGCACGCACGCACGCGCGCACACACACACACACACACCCTCCACGCACACTGAAAGCACCGGCAGAGGAGAGCTCTATCCAGGCAGAGAAAGGGTTAACCCGATCTGCGCTATTAGATTCCTAGCTATTAACCTCAGGCAGATGAGGATGACTCTTTAGGCACAGCAGAGGTTTTGGGAGATTGTCACCTTTTATAAATAAATAAATAAATAAATAAATAAATAAATAAATATCAAGGATGAATGAGGAGGGAAGTTCCGCGGCCGGCTCGGAGCTATCTCATCGCAATGCGCATGCGTAGACACCAGCTCGGGGCGATCCGCAGAGCGGTGCAGTGCAGGGGAAAAAAAAAAAAGAGAGAAAAAAGTGCCGACACTGCGGTAAGAAAAAAACCCCCGCGTCGACGCGTCTCTCTACCTCTCAGCGGTTCACAACTCGACCCCCCTCCTCTCAGAGAAGAAAATAAGATCACCCCTCCTGTGAACCGACGCAAAGCCGATTTACCTCCCAGTGGCCAATCACAGAGCCGTGCGCCGCGCTGACTCCGCCCCTCAGCGGCTAATGAGCCGAGTGCATGGCTGTGTTCCAAATGGAGCGCTTCTGTATGCTGTATGCTGGCACACTGCAGATAGCCTGCTCTCATATCAAGCAAGCACTGTACATTCGGGTTTTCTCACTTGTTTTATCTTGTGAACCTTACCGAGCAACACCAAAGGGAAAGGGAAAAACAAAAACAAAACAAAACCATGATCTGAAACTTGCATTCAATTATGAGCGCTAATTTAGGGTAGCGTTGCTGCCTCACAGGATCCCCAGCGCAATCCTGAGATCAGGTTACTGTCTGTAAATCTTCCCTTAGTGTGGGTTTCCTCTGGGTTCTCTGGTTTCCTCTCACCTACCAAGAACATCGGCTATGATCAGTCGGATCGGCTATGATTAAATTGCCCAGCACTGGACCGGGTTAACATGGGTACTGAAAGTGAGTGAGTCCAAGTCTAGAAAGAAATATTTTCCAGCATATAGATTAGCCACATGTCGTGATGCCACCACGAACAACAGGACTTATTTGATTGACTTTTAAGTTGCCAAGATACACTAGCCAAAATCATGTCCGGTAAAAATATTCGTATTAGCATAGAGTTAGTGATAAGAGGTTAGCTATGAAGAGGATTCCATGCCAGATTGAAAAGCAATCACAAATGTGCCACACTGAAAAGCAAAACTTTGATCTCATCAGAATGTACTTGTTCATCCTCACGAAGGTGGATTCTGTGGCAAACTGTTACCTTCACTCTCACAGGGCTAACGTTCGGCGTTTGAGCGTACTCTAGAGTTCTGCGCTCTGGCCGCAAGCAGCGGCTGCAAAGAAGCACCTCTTTGTTTTGAATTTTTTTTAACTCATAGAACTAAACTGGCTTGTCAGGACAAATCTGCAACCCTAGACCCTTTCACAGAGCCCTTGATCCCTCTGGAGATTTTCAACGCAGACGAAATCAATCCACTCATCAACTTGTTTTAGCCGGTTAGCAAACAGTACCGCAGACTTATTGATTATTGGTTTCATTCATGGAGCAGCCGGTGGAATTTCAAGTGACGGCCAACACTACACCCGTCTTGTTAACATATAAGCGACTGGGTGATTAAACACCGGTCTAATGAGCTATAATAAAGGATGATTACCCTCGTTAATCATCCTTGAAACAAGTTAGTTTCTGTTATCTCTTACATTAGAGCAGCTATACGCAGATATTCCCTCAGCAGCGGCAAATCATCGAGCTAAATCATCACAGAAGACAGAAAATAAATAGCTTTGGTAGGGAGCATATGACGAAGCAAAAACGTTTAGAAGTTGTTGGAAACGTATTAACGATCAGAAGTCTGTAATTATTCATTCATTCTAATCAGGCTGAGTATTCAGACCCTTGGCTAAAGCACTCAAAATTGAACTCAGGTTTGCTTTGATTAGACATGAGTTAGAAAGGCACACTCCTGTGTGTTAAGGTCTCGTAGTTCACAGTGCATGTCAAGCCAAAAACCAAGCCATTGAGTACAAGGAATTCTTCATAGAGTTCAAGGATCAAATTGCGTTGAGAAATGGATCTGGGCAAGGGTATAATAACAACTTCGAAAGCTTTGGCTGTTCCCAGAATTGCCAAGACAATGCTGGAGTCTCTTGAGTGGCCCTGTCAAAGTCCCAATTTAAAACCCATGGAATATCTGTGGAGAGACCTGAAGATGGCAGTTCACAGACGGTCCCCAGTTTAAGCGCTTAAGAGGATCTGCCAGGAAGAATGTGAGAAACTGCCCAAATCCATGTGTGCCATGCTTGTAGAGACTTACCCAAGAAGACAAGCTGTAATTGCTGCCAAAGTACTGAATAAAGGGTCTGCATACGCATCTAAATGAGCGATCTCAGATTTGGTTTATTATTAAACATTTTGCAAATTTAATACAGTTTCTATTAAATCAATAACACAATAAAATGTGCACAAAACAAACAAACAAACCAAAAAACCTTAAGGGGTGTGAATACTTTCTGAAGTCACTGTATGTGCTGAACTGGAACAGAAAAAGCCTCTGTCCGTGCTGTCTCATCTATAAACAGTTGTCCTGAAGGTAATCTCTGCCTCTCTGGGTAATGCTAATGGTGCCCCCTTCTGGTTTAGAGTAGAGTTGCATGAGAAATACATGGTCGACATAGAAGGGAGATCAGTGGCCTGATCAATAAAGTAACAAATGCAGTTGAAGCAGTTTTCCAATTAAGACACATCAAGACACATGACTGTTCAGTTCATCATATAAAATTTATTTCATGACGATATCAATGCAAATATAGCACTACAGTGATTTCCAAGGTACATCGTATCTTACCATATCAATATATTATGGCACTCATAATATGGCCACCATTTAAGTAGACACGCAAAGCCGACAGCTTCTGTAAACTAGTTTTTTAATCGTTAATTCTACCCCTTCGTTGTAATAAATTGTAACTAGATGATTACTTAGTATATTTTAAGTACAAATTGGGCACAGTTTATTCAGACCGAGACACAGCCCAACCCTTCTCGAAGTTGGAATCCTTTGAGGACTCCCAGCATGCATTGCACCAGCCCTCTTCTTCCTCTGTTGTGATTCTGTTTGACAGAGATTGTACTGACAGTGCCCATCTGGGTCATGTGGTGATTGTCAACGACATTGTGGAACAGTCATGAGAGCACCACGGCGACACCACAATAACACCACAGTAACGTCATGCTGAGACCAGACCTACCTCACGGTAACAACTCGACAGAGCGCTCGTTGTGGGTGGTACGGTGTTACCATGATTGCCAACGATGCCATGGTAACATTAGGAGAACACCATGGTGTAACCACAGTAACACCGTGATGACACTACATTTGCCTCATGATGATACACAAGGACACTGATAGGGTACTCATAGTGGCCAACTAGGTCACATGGTGTTACCATGACTGTCAGAGACACCACAGTAACATCATGAGAACACTATGATGACACCATAGTTGCCTTTCGGTGACACCATAAGGACAGCACAGTAACCTTTCACTAACATCATGGTGTCAATTCAGTAACCTCAAGGTAACACCATGAGACACCACGGTAACTTCTTGGTAATAACATGAGGGTATTCAAAATGGTCATGTGGCACGTGACGAACAGTCATTAGAACACCATGATGACTCACTGTAATCAGCGTAAAAAGTAGTCAAATGGTGTTACCATGATTGACACCATAGAAACATCATGACAAGGCCTTGACGACACCACAATAGCTTTACGGTTACTCCATAACCGCACCAGGGCGACACCATAATGACACCATGAAGACGTGTGACGGCGTTGACGACGCTGCAATGTGACCTTTCCTGTTTCTCAGTAGTGTTGATAAAGTGAAAACTGTACAAGTCGGTGAGAACTGTTTAGAAAGAAACAACAAAGTTCAAAACACAACCACAAGAAGAACGGGAACAAAAAAAACCCCGAAACAACAACAAAAAAAAAATGACCAAACCCCACTTGCGTGCCATAGTACAATCACGGAAAGATCGATAGTTAGACCAAACTCCATCCTACCCTGACCTCAGGAAAATAAATAAATAAATAAATAAAAATAGAGGAACGTCAAATGCAGCAAATTAAAGAAAGAGAAAAGAAAAGAAAAAAACAAGGAAGAGGTATAATATAAGAGAAGTGGTTTACCAGTAGTGAGGAATATATGACAAACTATTTATAACAGCAGTAGTAATTCAGTAGCAGCAAAAGTATTCCAAAATATCCAAACAGTGACCAAACTGGGCTGGTGGTTCCTGTACATAAATAAACAAATCGATTAAAAAAGCAGTAAAAGTAGACCTGTTTAAAGGGACTTGCATAATTCTAGCAGGAGATACTGTATTGTTGTGTCTGCGAACCGTGCCTTTAGTAAGAGGGCTTGCATTTCGACGGGCCAAACCATACGGTACAGTGTAGACAGGTTGCCACAGATAGAACTACTAAATTCCTTTATAAAACAATTAAACACCTTGTACTTTTTATACATCGTATGCTACAGTATACTTGTCGATCACAAGTATGAAAGTGGAAAGAATTGCTACATAATCGATACAGTTTTACATATCTATTTTACAATTTCAAACCCTTTGTGTGTTTGTTTTAGCACACGCCGTGTGTGGGTTTTTCGCAGGGTTGTCGTTTCTGTATTGTGCGGTTAGTTCCAGCATTTCGTTGATTCGTTTTTGAGGAGCGCGATCGTCCAGGCCACACGAATAATAGTTGATCTTGGTTTGCCTCTTTAGTGTCTGATATGAAGGGCAGAGCCTGTGTATGCGTGCGTGTGTGTGTGTGTGTGTGTGTGTGTGTGTAAGTAAGAGTGATGGAACCTTAACCCACCTCAAACAAATCTCTAACCTTAAACAATCCCATACGATTGACACCAATGATGATGCGGTCACTGACATGAAGAGGCAATAAATACTTTAACGTATGTACACGGATTCGCATATGATACAGAGTCATGGATCCATCCGGATAAAGATTCTCCCATCTGATTTCACCATCCTGGAACGAGCAAGATTTCGAGCTATTCGCTGCTCGGGTTAGATTTAGGTCTGGCACTCTGGCAACCCACCTCGCTCGTCCTCCTACGGACCAAAGAAGCCGCTCGAGTAAACGATGGCACGGGCGCTGATGCCAGACACGGAAAATGGCGACGACAATCGATTCGTTTACGAAGATATTCTCAGTCATGAAAGCGCCAAACCATGACTGAACAACCCGAAATGAGATTTCTACGTGGCTAGACCTGATGTTAAGCAATGTTAAGGGAATACGTCAGTGTTTTTCATTGTCATCTCCATTCAAAACACATCTGTATGGTTCCTATATTCACTACTTTTTCGTCAAAATTAAGGGACGCTGCTGAACTCCATCAGTAAACATTTCAAATACGTAACGATCCATCTTCCATAGCGCTTATCCTAGACAGACTAGAGGGACTATACTAGAACTCGGGGCACAAGGTGGGGGACACCCTGGACGGTCTGCGGACCCATCGCAGGGCACAATCACACACATATATTATGGACCATTTGGAAATACCAATCAGTGCATGTCTTTGGACTGGAGGAGGAAACCCCAGAAGCACGGGGCGAACATGGGTGGAGGCAAGACTCAAACCAGCAACCACCGAGGTGTGAGGCTAGCGTACTAACCACTAGCCGTTAAGGCTCTGGGTTACTGATCGGAAGCCACTGTTGGGCCCTTGAGCAAGGCCCTTAACCCTCTCTGCTCCAGGGGGCGCTGTATCACGGCTGACCCTGCGCTCTGACCCCAACGTCCTAACATGCTGGGGTATGCGAAGAAAAGAATTTCACTGTGCTGTAACGTATACGTGATTAATAAATAAAGACTCATTACGAAAGAAACTTGTTCCTGCTTTGAACGCTTGCGCAACAGATGTATGTGTTGCACAGAGATGGCGTCGAAAAACAGCGGCGTATTCCTTTAATAGTCAGCTAGCTTCTATTTCCTGTCACCGTTATCTCGTCGATGACGTAAGAACGCCAAGCGGCGAGACTCTCGCCTGGAACCTCGTCGTTTCACTGCTCCATCACATCCGAGCGGACATGCGCGGTCTTGCCGCTTGGCGTGCGTGATGTGATGAAGCTCTTTCGTGGGAGCGCGCTCTGTGTGAACACGCTCCGGTTACGTTTTCCGGAAGCATAGTGCTACAAAAGTCGATAAGAGCGCGCGAGACTCGTCTAGTTCGGTGTTTAGCTCCTAGGTATGAACAGTCAAGCTGCGACCAGAGACTGGTCCCCTTCACGCTCGATCGAGAATATCAACATAACCAGAAACCCAGCAAATAAGCACTCGTGTACAAACTACGCCAGCACGACACACTTCTATACTTTACAATGCGTGTTTGTGTGTGTGTGTGTGTGTGTGTGTTTTGATTTAGCAGTGTAAGTATGTATTGGTGTGTGTGTGTGTGTGTGTGTGTGTGTGTTTGAAATGTACATTCTGGTGTGTGTGTGTTTGCTTAAGCAGTGTAAGCATGTATTGTTGTGTATGTGTGTGTGTGTGTGTGTGTTTTGATTTAGCAGTGTAAGTATGTATTGGTGTGTGTGTGTGTGTGTGTGTGTTTGCTTAATCAGTGTAAGATGTATTGAGCACGTGTGTGTGTTCGAATGATACCTTCTGGTCCGTATAGGTGTGTGTATTTTTATATTTTTTCTCGAATTTGACTAGTTGCATTTTATTTCTACACACACTGTGTGCTCATCTACAGCATTATCGCTTTCCAGGTCTTTCATATTAGGTCGGTCCTGTCCTTCATATCCACATTCCAGACTCTCTCTCTCTCTCTCTCTCTCTCTCTCACACACACACACACACACACACACACACGTCCCTCTGGAATGTAGAAGCACCCCGCTGCATTTCCATGTCGTCCCTCCATCTTCCTGTCTGGAGAAATTCTCCATCCGTTCAAGAACATAGTATAGAGAGCTCCAAACGTTTGTGTAAGAAGTCCGGTACGTTTATATATATATATATATTTTTTGTTTGTTTGTTTGTTTTTTTGTTGTGTTTTTTTTAAAAGGTTGTAAACTCAGTGTAGTTCTCTTAGTAGTCGCGATGAGGCATGGTAGGTAAAAGAGAGTCCCGACTGAAATGTGTCTCTCTCGTGTGTTTATGTATATACTGTCTTTATATGGCACATAAAATGCTGTGATATTATAACCCCCTCTCCCACCCCACCACCCCCCCTCCAAAAAAAACAAAAAAACAAAATGAAACCCCGCCCCCCCAACCCCCGAAGTATACAATACGAACTCTACATCTTTATAATACACCCGTCTTTTTTCCACACTCGCAGGTTCCTCGCCTGTCCGATCTTATTAACAGTCCCGACTTTCTCTCTTGCAGATATTACACGTACACTCATTTGCCAATTTATTAGGCACACCTATCTTGTATTTACACTTACTTGCCATTTCATCATGTGCACATACCATATAGGGGCATTTTGTAGGAATAAAGTTACTAACTGTAGCAGATCTCTGGCTCAGTGTGTCAGCCTCCCTCTGTCCTGTCCATAGGACATCCAACGAGAAGATGTTTATTCGGGTGGCGGATCTTCTCAGGACAGCGGTGATGTGTGTGTGATGCGGCGTGTTAAGTGTATTAGGCACAGCAGTGTTGTTGGGTTTTGGTGCATAGCAACAAATGGGCTACAGTCAGTAACTGTATATCTTACAAAGTCACGAACGCGAACGTTCAGTACGCACAGGCGGTGGGTTCTAAATGGATGCAAAAAAAAGATGAAGGTATTTCACGGCGTTCTCGTTCGTGACCCGGTGCTGCAAGATCGAGATCCGCAGTGGTTCGAATTAGGCTTGAATTCGGTTTGTTCGAAAATATCACGGCGAGGTGGGAGCAAAAATAAGAAGCGCGCATGCAGGATTATCTCCTTAGCAGGTGCATGTCTTTGAATTGACATTGAATATTTATATTTAATCTAAAAAAAAAAAAAAAGAAGAAAAAAGAATTGGAAAAAGCCATGCCGGCTTTGAGTTTAAATCTGAATACAGATATTTGGAGCGCTAAACATTTAGAGATACACGTAGCCGCGTTGCGTTACACCCCTACATGGTAGGTTTACTTGATAAAATGGGAAGTGAACGTAGACACAAGTTAGGTGTACCTAATAAAGTGGCGCATCAGTGTATCTCAGTCTCTCCAACTCTCTCTTTGTCAGATAGCCGTGTCCCACACTACGGCCTGCGGTCTCTGGCAGGGTGGCGTGCCCGTCTTACGCGGCTCGGGCGTTTTCCTCCAGCTGGGCAGGATGGGCATGCTGTCCTGTTTGCACAGGCTCTTATCTGGCCGCCGGTGGGCTTTGATCTCCTTGCACAGGCACCGCTTCCTCTCGATCACCTCCAGCAGCTTGCCGTCGCGCTGGGTGGCCATGCCCGCTGTGCCTGTGCTGCCTGGTGTGCCGGCGGTGGCGCTGCCTGTGCCTGGCATGGCCTGAGCCTGCACTGCCAGCTGGGCCAGGTGCTGGAACTGCAACTGTAGGTGGTGCTGCTGAAGCTGCTGCAGGTGGAACTGAGCCTGAGCCTGAGTCAAGGTCTGAGCCTGAGCACGAGCCAGAGAGGGGCTGCAGGGCGCCTGAGAGAGAGCGTGCAACTGCAGAGAAAGACAGCGAAGTTAAATATAGGTCGCTGGTTTGCCCGTTATAAACACTTTCCTGAAACTTCCTGTTAGGGGGAAAATAATCGACAAGCACAAATTAATTTAAACCTGAGATTTGCCTTGTAGCAGAACTACTGTCAGACCTGCTGTTTAATGCATCGACACCTTCCGACCAATCAGAATTGAGAATTCAACAGCACTGTGATATAAATAATACTAACCCTAACCCTAATAATAATAATAATAATAATAATGAGCAACGGCAATACTAGGGATGTACCAATCCAAATATTCACTTTCCTGTATATTTTCCATAAACAAGATTTCGGCGACCTTTTGAACATTTGACCTCATGAGCCTTCACACACATCGAGTCGGGTTTAAACGCAACCGAATTCTCGCTGTTTCCCGCACGCAGCCACCAGATGGAGATATTGTACAGCCTCCACCCCCTCCCCCCCATACAACCCCTCCTGCTGCAAGATGGAAGGTCAAATCAGCACACAGTCTGGCTATGCAGCACACACACACACACACACACACACACTGCATCTGCGTCAGCATCTGAGCTTCTGCCAAGAGACGGCGGCACATGAAAAGCAGGAGAGGAGCAAAAAAAGCAGGAAGAGGCAGCAGAATCGTAGCCAAGCAGCCAAAACACCAGGTAGAGCTACTGTAGTACTGTACACACACCCACACATACACATGTACACACACACACACACACACACACACACCCATCAAGTTCTCTTCAGGCAGATGCCAGGTATCAAGGCTAGTTGAAAATAAAAAGGACGGAAGCTTAATAGCCACGTCTATGTTTGATCATCTGTATTTACCATCTGCCTGTTACACCGCAGACACACACACACACACACACACACACACACACACACACACACACACACACACACAAACTCACTACGCCAACATCACTACACACCCTTTCTCTCTGCCTGTTTCTATCTCTTTCTCCCTCTTGCTGCCTGCCTCTTTTTTCCCCCCCAGTCTTTCTCCCTCCCTTCCTATCCCAATGCAGCTCCTGTCTTCCTCTTAGTCTTTCTCTCTGTATGCTTCCCTCGTTCGCTTTGGACTCGGTGAACCCACAGCTGCACACCCGCCACTCGTCTCCTCTGCAGACGCGTTTGGGTGGGGACGCTGGAGAATCAGGAGCTTCTCGTCCTATACCGCCTACTGCGTTCAGCGCTCATTACACCAAATGATGATGATGCCATATACCATAAAACGCCTGGTGCAACGGTGTGATCACACATGCTGCTCAGCGCAGCCTCATCGTGTATTCAGCGTTTATGGGCGAGGTGTAGATAGGAATGATGTCGAATTCTTTCAATCCGATTAGTCGGAAGCTGTTGATCGTCTTTGATAGTAATGCCGGCTGCAAAGGCGAGATCACAGGTAGATATTCACGCGCTTGTTCGAATGCGTTCCGAGCGTTTCCACAGTAACAACCTACACAGGGACTTATATGGAGGGCTGCTCCACATTAACAGATTATTTTGCATTTTTGGAAGGAGTCTCCAGTGTTAGCTTTTTGGAACAGAGGTAAAACTGTCCTTGTACTCGTTTTCGAAAGTCTTCAGGATGGACGTAACTGGGCTTTGTCGTTTCTTAGTAACATGATGCATTTGTTTCATCGTATTAACGTCAAATGCGAGACGACAAAAACAGCCCCATGACGGAATGGCTATTTGTAGCTGCTATAACATAAGTGATAACAAGAAATAACAATTGTTTAAGGATAGTACATACAGTACCATTAAATGTAACTATAAACTATAAAAATGTTGTTCTTTAACAAATGAAAAATCGTCATTGTTGACACCCTTCAATGTTTCCTTTCTTACTCACCGCCTTCTTGAAAGACGATAATCAAGGCAAAAGAGCAGGCAAAACATGTGATGTCTGTGATGGTGACAGAGCAAAAGTTACCTGATTGAGAGCTTCTCTAGCCGGTAGGCTACTCTGTCTCTGAACATCCCCTCCTGCCTGCCTCACTCCAGATGTGGAGGATGACCTTCCGAGCCGGCCAAGCTCTATTAACACACACAAACACACACTCAACAATGTTGTCAAAACTGCACGAACCCTATTTTTTTATTATTATTAATTTTACCTCAGGATCAGCACAACCATGTGCTGAACGTGTTTATAACCCTAGCAATAAAAACCTCACTGTCCGTCTGGTGGAATATTCGGCATGTCTACCGTTTCCTGGTCTGCTTTCCAAAAGTCATAGCAGCTCGAATTCTACTTTCGATATGCACTTGGACCAAGGACTTGTCTGTATTCAAATTCAGCATGTTTCAAACATGACTACCATCAACCTCAAACTCATGCTAGCGCATATAATGGCTGCAATTGCTCACGTTACAGATTAAACGTTCGGCTATTATTTGGTTCTCTGGATAGGGAGAGTTAATACTTATGTAGTAAGATCAAATGACCTCCATTGCGGCAGGCAGGGAAGGTCTGGCATGGCAGGGGCAGTCCTGTGCGAGGCATTACCCTGAAGCCTGGCGGCCCATCCGCCCCCGCTAGACTCTCACTGTGCCCTACTCTTCCCGATGCCCGCACAGGGATCCCAGAAACTCCTCCAGCCCGGCCACTACTCCCAGCGTCCTCTCGGTCTCTTCTTAACAGAGCATCAGTACTGCCATTCCACACATGGCCTTCTTCTTCTACAGACCGAGAGGAAAGACTGTGTTACTTTGGTCAGCTTATGGTAGTTTACATTAAAGCAAGGATGGTATGTTAGGTCATTCATGGCTAATGGCAGAAGCTGTACTAGCATACTCTGCAGAAACCCACCCCCAATCCGCCCCCTTCTCCACAAACACCCTCCCACCTCACATTTATATGGGGAGCCCAGGAATCACCAACTTAGGTGTTGGCTCTGGGAAAATCCTAAAATGCGCAGTGTTGAGGCTACAGTCCTCCTGGATTATAGTGTGGCACCCCTGCTGTTAATACTGACACAATTTTCCCCTTCTTCTCCCTCCCTCTCCTTCACACTCTGTCTGGAGTGGAGTTTTCATTTGCCTGATATTATACAATTTGTGAGTTTGTGCACAAAAAGTCACTGGAAAGCAGATATATTTTTTTTAAAAAGTATGAAGTGTAAAAGTTGGTTATTTTAAAAAGTTAATTTCGTTCACTTTAATTACTCATGTTGCTCCTCTTCATTATATCAGCAACAGCATTTGAAGGTGCAGCATGGTCCATATATAATTTCTGGCAGTTGGATGCTTTTGGATGAAAATATACTATCTAAATGCATCCGTTTTCTATTTTCTCCCTTGACCTTTCTCCCTCTCCCTGTTTCCATTCCTCCCAGATGTCTTCCTCTGACCCTTGCTTCCCTCATGTCTCTCCCACTCTATTCTCTCTCGACTGTACTACTCCACCTTCCCCTCCCACTCCACCCAGTCTCTTACTCTCTGTCTCTCTGCTGCCATGGCTGAAGGACAGCTTCCTGTGCATGGGCCAATACGCCTGATCATCAGTGAAGCCGAGACCACACCCGCTGGCATCCCAGGGCAAGAACCCAGCCTTGGCATGTGAGACGTGGGTGCTCCCTGCCTTGGTACTACTCTCTGGCTGCAGGGAGGGCATTGGTGTGCCAGCACGCAGGCTGTCATAGGCTGGAGGCCGACGGAATCCTGCGGATGGGTATGTCCAGAGCAGGGGGCTGTCTGCAGGCGGGGGCTTATAGGCAGGGAGATGTGTGTGAGGAGTGTGTGATCGGTGAAATGAGCGAGATGGAGGCCTCTGTGACGCTGAGGATGTGGACGGCGTCCCTGATGACGTGGATGAAGACAGTGACGCTGGAGGAAGGCTAGTGGTTGTGGTGGCAGCAGTAGAGGCAGCCATGTCAACCTGGCTGGATGACTGTGTGACTGGCGTGTCTCTCTCTCTGTCTCGATCCCTCTCTCTGTCTCGATCCCTCTCTCGGTCCCGGTCTCTCTCTCTCTCTCGCTCCCTTTCCCTCTCAGCTTTGTCTGACTTCAGCAGAAAACTTACTGACTTGCCCTCTTTGGCCTGTGTCTGAGTTTGCGTCGAGGACTGCGAGGTACCCTGTGAGGCCTTACTTGACTCTTTCTCAGGTTTGCGATAGTGGTGGTAGTGTGAGGGCCGGTGGTGTGGGTGGTGATGGTGATGGTGGTGTGAGTATGGTGAGGAAGATTTTGAGGATGGAGGCAAAGGTGTCGAGTGGCTCCGGGCTCGAAGGCCTGGCGCTGGTCCTTCCTTCCTCTCCTTTTCCTTGTCTCCACCTGTTGCTTCCTTTGAAGCAGACGTGCCAATGGTGGGTGGCAGGCTGGCTGGTGATGGGCTGCTGGAGGAACCCAGCTTGGCAGAGCCACTCTTTGGGGGCGGGAAAGCCAACAGAGGTGGCTTGTGCTGAAGCAAGTTGGGGAAAGGTGCTGGGATCTTACTGGAGCCAATCTCTGACTCTGATTTGGTGCCTGGTAAGAGGAAGGGGGTAGGGGCTCGAGGAGGGTGTGGTGAGGATGAGAGAGGCTGAGGTACAGGTGTGGAAGAGGCAGAGCAGGAAGATGAAGGTAAGGGCGAAGAGTGAGAGATGGAGACGGCAGATTTATGCTTAGAAGATGGCAAAGGGCAGGAGGGCGAGGAGGACGAGGGCCGAGGGAGAGAAGAAGATGTGGAGGAAGAAGAGACAGAGGAGGACGTGTAGGATTTTGACGACTTGGCACGCTCGTGTTTGGGTGGGAGGCGTCGCTGGTGTGCATCATCAGCCACTGGGTACTTCATCTCCTCATAGATAGCCTCCTCGCCTGGATCTGAGTCGGAGTCAGGTGTTGTGGCTGAGGGTGTTGGCACACCGGGCGTCTCTCGGGTGAACACTTGGCCCACCATCTCAATGTATACCGGCTCATCGTCACCGGTGCTTTCAGCACTCTGGAATGGCAGAGGTGTAGCTGGGGGCGGAAGCCGAGGGGGTGGAGCATCAAAGGACAGTTGGGTGCTCGGGCTCCGTTTGGGCTTCTGGGGAGGCACCTTCCTGCCCAGTAAGTCACCGGAGTCTGATTTCTTCATTGCTAGAGAGAGAGAGAGAGAGAGAGAGAGAGAGAGAGAGAGAGAGAGAGAGAGAGAGAAGGTGTTATTAGAAGAAGATCTTATTTGAACAACTCATAAGCCGTGCGTTCAGCTATACTAATTCTGAGGCTGATTCCGAGTTTCTTCATGTTTGCTGACTTTACCACTTCATTAGCAGCCTGTCAAAGAATGAAAATGAGTCAAAGCACAAATCTATCTACTTTTTCTTTAAAAATGTCAAACACTCCACTCTCTTTAGAAAATAACACTCTCATTAGAAACTCACTTTAAGAAGCTCCACAGTGAAGTTCAATAATAAAAGATGGTGCTTTTTTTGATTTTGTTGGCTTTCTCTTTGCTTTCTTTGCTAACTTTGATTGACTTTCTGGATTGAGGATTTATAGTAGTACCTTTTGAGATGAATATATCAGAGGGTAGGACGGGTCTCGAATCTTGTCAGTGTCTTTCTTTGCTTCTTATGCTTTCTTTGTTTTGACCATGAGAATCTTTTAGGCATGTTTCCACCAGAGGAACCAAGACCAAGGCAAATTATGATATATGATAAACCAGTATTGTTTTTACCACAGCAACCAGGTTTGAATTTTGCTTCTGGAACCCTTTTATTTCCTGCTAAGGTATAATGATAATGAGTCTTTTATTCTTCTATTGGGCACGTATACATTACAGCATTGTGAAATTCTTTTCTTCGCATACCCCAGCATTTCAGGAAGTTGGGGTCAGAGCACAGGGTACAGCGCCCCTGGAGCAAAGAGGGTTAAGGGCCTTGCTCAAGGGCCCAACAGTGGCTTGAACCCCAGACCTTCCAATCAGTAATCCAGAGCCTTAACTGCTAAGCCACCACTGCTCCCCCCTAAGGGATAGGTTGTTTTATATTGGACCAGGAAGGTCTCGGCTGGTGCTTGTTGTCTTATTGGTTAAATGCAAGCATTACAGAATGATCATCCTGTCTACCCGCCATTTTGAAAACAACAACAACTGCACTTGCTATAGCCAGTTTTATATCAGGCGCAACATGACTAGCATAGAGGAATGGTTCCGCAGTGCTGTATGCGTTTGGATTTTATTCTGCTAGTGGCAAGTCACTTGCAACAAATGGCTTTGAAAATTGACTTTGAACCTTGAAACTATGCTAAAAAATCAAGCTAAAAATTGACACTTAATGTCAACGTCATATTTGTGTTAACAAGCTAAATAAGGCTAAACAATAAAGAACTTCATGTTCACTGTGTTGCTGAACTTTTACCTCACGCTAAATGTAAACATCTGGAATTTGCATCAGTTTTGCATAAAACAAAAACAAGGACTTTCCCAGGAACGACGCAAAATTTAAAAAAACAAAAACAAAACAGCCACACACTCAAGCACTCACCATTCTTCTTCTCAGGGTGTTTGGGTGGGTGCTGGGGTGGCGGAGGAGGAGGGGCGTCAGGTGGTGCGTGCCCACCACGGACCGGGTGCTCCTGCTGCGGCGTAGAGCTGAGGCGGGTACTCGGGTGACGTTTGGGCTTAGCCGGGGGGCATCGTCCGGTCAGAGAGGGCATCTGAGCGTCTGAGTCGGGGTCGTCGCCATTTTCGAGGCCCTCTCCCTCGCCGGTGCCCACGGCATGGCATGACTGAGAGCGTGGCGCCATGGCGGCAGCGCAGGAATGCGGCGAGAGGTCCTGAGAAGCGGGCATTGTCATGAAGCCCATGCGGAAATGCCGGCGGAACGATGCCAGGTCACGCACCTTCCCTACCGTCGCCGAGGAGGCATCTTTACAGCTGTAGGAAGAAACCAAAATACATCACGATGCAATTGCCGCAATGTTGCTACTGCGATTTAGTTTCCGTAGGAATCATTACGCGTTATTATTCTTAACGCGGTGTCAGGAAGAGGGGAAATATTTCTCTCACTAACGGTCAGATCCGATAAACGTCGCCATCATTTACACTATCACTTTTCCACACTCCGTCCCTCATTCCCTACTCTCGCACCTAAAACGCGCTTTAAATATTTCACGGTCAATTTCATTTTGGACTCTGTGTTCTCTCTTTCTCTCTCTCACACACACACACGGCATGTGTATTGTAATCTCCAGTTTACCGACAGCATGATAAGAACAAGCTGTGCACCCTAGTCTGTGAGAAATACACCCCAGTCCTCGTTGTTCTTCTCCACACATTTGCATCTCTCCATTTCCCTCCTTTATTCTGCTCTCTTATCCTCTCATCCACTCACTCTTCTCTTT
Organism: Ictalurus furcatus; assembly: GCF_023375685.1. NCBI lineage: Eukaryota > Metazoa > Chordata > Actinopteri > Siluriformes > Ictaluridae > Ictalurus > Ictalurus furcatus. The sequence continues at coordinate 3,015,104 of NC_071282.1, forward strand.
TATCTTTATCCACCCATTCTCCTCTCTTATCCTTTCATCCTTCCAGGTTCTCTATTGTCCTCTCATCCATAAGTTTCTCTCTCTCATATCCTTTCATCCGCTAGTTCCCCCCCCGCCCCCTCCCTCTCTCATCCACTTGTTTTTTTTCCCCCCCTCTCATCCACCCTTTCCCCCTCCCTAATCCCCTCATCCTTCTAGTTTCTCTCTCTTTTCCTCTTGGCACGTCCATTCACCTCCCTTATCCATTCATCCTTCTAGATTCTCTTTTTTTTTCCCCTCTCATCCATTCTTCCTTCCATCCTTCTATTGCTCAGTTCTGTCCATCCTTCTTTTTCTCTCTGCATGTCCCCCTCTTCCCTCCATCTTTCCCTGCAGCAAACTCCTTTCCTCACAAACACCGGCCCCATCTGTTACCACGGCAACTAGACCGCCGTTTGGTTGTTGTTTACCAATATTTTTTTTTCCCAAACATATAATTCCATGTACACATTGTCTGGCATGTACACACACACACACACACACGCACACACACACAGCCAAATGTTGCCTGTCTGGCTTGTTAGGTGTGGCACAGCAGCATATTGGCAAGGCGACATGCTTTCATCAATGGAACATGCAGACACACACACACACACACACACACCCAGAGGGCACAAGTGATAATGTTCACTCACATTCTCATAAAGCATTTTCGTATTTTTTTCAACGGGTGTGTCATTTTTTTTTGGATTATCTTTTTCTTTCCTTTTCTGCTACAGCCGTCCATTTTGACAAGTGTGTGTCTTTATTCAGAAATCACCCATTCTTTTTCTGTCTTCATTCTCAATTTCATCCTCCCTCTCCCTCTCCCTCTCTCTCTCTCTCTCTTTCTCTCTCTCTCTCTGACTTTGGCAAATATCGGGTGCATGAAGCCCAGATGGGCACAGTCTTCAAACACTGACATTACTTTGTGTGTGTATGTATGTGTGTGTGTGTGTGTGTGTGTGTGTGTGTGTATGTGTGTGTGACATGTGCTGCAGCCTCTCTGCCTACACACACACACACACACACACACACACACACAGTGGAACCTGTCAATACACAGGCAACATAGACGGTCCCGCTTCAGGCGACCATGCAACGGTACACAAACATTACTGGCACCAGACACACACTCCACTCAGTCATATTTAGAAACACACACACATTCACACACTTCCCCAAATGAGGGACACCAAACTGGTGTGTGCTCTGTTTTTGTGTGTGTGTGTGTGACATTTCTTACAAGCTGCTCCTGAAATAAACCCAGTAAAGCAACGTAACATTGTGTAAATTTGGACTGTGTCTCTTCCTCTCCTCTTGGCACCTTATAGTAGTGCTTGTGTGTGTGTGTGTGTGTGTGTGTTTTATCTGTGATCTGCAGTGGGTCAGACTGACTTCCCACCACAGTTAATGCTTTCCCACCAACACACTGCCTTATTTTCGAGCATGCTGCGCTTTTCCGTAGCTCAAAAAGCCAGTTCTCAGCTGGCAAAATGAGTTTCGTTTCATTTCAGGCAGCACACAGCTGATAAAAACAGGGAGACCGAGCTGAGAAAAGGAAAATAGGATATGAGGAGGTGACTCAAGAAACTCGGGCTATTTCCTTTACTGACAGTTGTGAACGATGTGGAATGGTTGACGATTGTTGTTTTAAAGTCAGCAGAATTGATTTCTCATGAATGAATTGACGGTCCATAAGAATGACATAAATGCAGTATAAAAGAGGAGAGAACAGATTCCTGAGAGACGGATGAATGGGAAGAGGTGTGTGGATGGATGGATGGATGGATGGATGGATGTTGGAGAGGAGCAAATAGGAATGGACGGATGGATGGATGAACTAATGGATTGACTGATTAATAGATGGATAAAGGTATGGAGGGAAGAGCGATGGATGGAGAATTACATGAATGGAGGGAAAACGGATGTATGGATGGATTGATGGGTTAGGGGGAGTGAGGAGGGACCGTTGGATGGATGGGTAGAGGGATAAATGGATGGATAGATGAAATGATGGATGGATAGAGGGCATGGATGGATAAATGTATAGGGAGAAAATAGGGATGGATGGATGAGGAGAAAATAAGGATGGAAGGAAGGAGGAGAGATAAGAGTGAAAGATGCATGGGTTGATGGATGTATAGAAAGATAGCTAGATGGATTGATTTATTAATAGATGGATACATGAATGGAGGGAAGAACATTGATGGATGAATGCATGGATGGATGGATGGATGGATGGAGGGGAGATAAGAGTGAAGGATGGATGGGTTGATGGGTTGTATAGAAAGATAGATAGATGGATTGATTTATTAATAGAATGGAAAGAAGGAAAGAAAACTGATGGATTAATACATGGATGGATGGATGGATGGATGGATGGAGGAGAGATAAGAGTGAAGGATGGATGGGTTGATGGATAGATAGATGGACTGATTGATTAACAGATGGATACAGGAATGGAGGGAAGAACTTTGATGGATGAATACATGGATGGATGGATGGAGAGAGGGATGGGGAGAAAATAGAGATGGATGGACGAGGCCAAAATAAGGATGGATGGATGGATGGATGGAGGGGAGATAAGAGTGAAGGATGGATAGGTTGATGGATGGCTAGAAAGATAGATAGATGGATTGACTGATTGATTAATAGATGGATACATGAATGGAGGGAAGAGAAATTGATGGATGAATACATGAATGGAGGGAAGATGGATGGATGGGTGGATGGATGGAGAGATGGACGAATCAACCGATGGGCCAATTAATCAATCAATCAAACGATTCATGGGCAGACGCATGAATGGATGGAAGATGGATTAATGAATGGATGGGAGGATTGATGGATGGGTTAACGGCAGGGAAGAAGGATAAATAGTTACATGGGTAAATGGATGGATGAATGGATGGACAGATGGATGGGGTAGAAATAAAGAGTGATGGATGAACTGATAGATCGATCAATAAATGGATGGATACCTGAATGGAGGGAAGAGGGATGGAGGGATGAATACATGAATGAATGGGATTTAATTGTTTAAATCTACATATGATGAACGAGGGCAGAATGACTGGAGGACTGGAAGTGAGAGACAGATAGAGAGATACAGTAGATAAATGAATAGATGGCTGGACAGAAGGAAAGGTGGACGGATGTACAACTATAGGGATGGATGAATGGACCAAATGGTGCTGTTTAAATTCAGCAGCCGGACTGAGGAGGATGGAATGACTGAGTGGAGGAGGAGTGGGAGGATGAGAGAACGAGTGAACAGCCTGTTTCCTGTAGTGTGTGTGTGTGTGTGTGTGTGTGTACTAGAGAGAGGAAAGGGTAGTGTGTGCTTGTATAAGGGGATACCAGGCCTATGCATTTGTGTGTGTGGTGTAATTGTGGAGTGGGTAAGACAGAGAGTATGTGTGAGAAGATGCTGTGCTCCCAAGCATGCATCAAAGAGCTCATTTAGGAGTTTACTTTGTGAGTCGAGCGCATATGTGTGTGTGTGTGTGTGTGTGTGTGTGTGTGTGTGTGTGTGTGTGTGTGTGTGGTTTAACCAGAGGCAGCTAAAAGCAGGCCTGTTTTTTGAGGTCAGGATAGGATGTGAGCTCTCTATGTGTCATGAATCCAGAACATCTCCCACACACGGCCCTTACACACACACACACACACACTCAAACAGTGTAGAAGTCAACAGCAGAATTAAAACTATCCATCACTTAATGCTGATCTTCGTCTATAAGCGTTAGTTTAACTAGATTTACTCGGTCTGTGTGTGTATGTGTGTGTGTGTGTGTGTGTGTGTGTGTGTCGATGTGAAATCACACAACACTAACAAACAACCACTAACCAACCTATAAATCTCAATCTTAAATCAGAAAATTGCTAGCTGCTCATCTGCACATGACTACACTAGATCTGACTAGCCCACAGCTAGCAATACTAGACTAGCTAACTAGTTAAGTAACTGGTCCATGTGGACTGTTTCCTGCGTCGAAACATCGGACACTTGTCATAATGACGTTCATTTGTGAACGTACGGTAACTTGTGAAGTGGATTTTAAAGCAATTCATGAGCAATTTGTGAGGGGAGGGGAAAAAACAAACAAACTGGCTAGGAAAGCTAACCCGGATTTTTCCATTGCTAACAAAACACTTTAAATCCCTTTGTCATTTGACCTCACCAGCAACCCTAAACGTTTGTTATCCAAATCGACTCCTGCTAATAGTCATTTCCTGTCTGAATCCTGCTCAGAGTGAGAAGAACTAGTAAACTTTTCTTAGTGAAAGTCCAGTTGATGGCTAGCTGCTTTGGGTGAGTACTTACGCAAGGCACTGTAACACTTGTGCTTGTAAAGATTGTGTGTAAGACACTATGTGTGTGTGTGTGTGTGTATGCGAACACAAGCATTTTGTGTGCGTACGTGAGAGTATTTGTGATCTACTGGGACACCAGAGGGCCAGATTGTCCCTGGAATATAGGCCATACTCCTACACTTTCTTCTCTCGCTATCTGTCCTGCGTGGAAGGAGGATAGAACTCGTGTGAAATGTGAAAGGCGATCTCTCTTTCTAAGCCCCCGCCTTCTCTCGCTGGATTTATTCAAAAAAAAAATTTTTTTGTTGCACTTTTCACCTCTTCTTGCCCTCCTGATCGCGGTGTCTCCAGTCCAGTCGACTCTTGCGGTACAGCAGGTTCATGTCGCCACGGAGAGGCGCCTCCTCACAGCCAATCACAGCGCAGTGCAACCGCTGGCCCCGCCTTTCTATGTCACGCAGGAAATGCTCCACCGCCACATCCTGGGCAGAGCCAGAGTTCATGGTATAGAAGACCAATGATAGGCACTGGAGGGGGTGGGGGTGATGAGGGGGAGGCGGGGTGGAGTGTTACGTGCCACTTGCCCCACCTCAGTTACCTGTTACAGAGACAAAAGATATTAAAGAATTAGTTTAGGATCTGAACATTGCTTGTTTACCTTTGCATTCGAGCTATGAGGGTTAAGAAAAAGTAAGGGAAGCATTTCGGCGGCGGACTGGTAGATCGCTTTTAAATTCTCAATTCTGATCGGTCAGATTTGCATGGCAAATCACAGGCTTATATTAATGCTGTCGTTCTAACATGAGCCCCAGACATGTCTCGGCTGATCACCTACATGTACGTTACAATTATGTACATTTATTAATTTTTTTTTGTCAGAATATATATGAAAGTATGCAAAAACTCCACATACAAACTGGTAGCAGATCAGAGGCGTAAGTATTATGCCGTCAGAGATCTCCAGTTCCGAGGATGATAAAACGATGATTAGTGCCTTTGCATAACCATTATTCTCACAGGAAGTCAACACATCATGTGATTAGTCATTCGTTATGTACCGTGATCCGGAGTCCAATTTGAATGTGTGCATGGATCAGAATCGGAGCTGTTTTATTAGCCAAATGTTCACATATGAGAAATTTGCTATGGTGAGTGGGTTTTATATATATAAAAAGACATATATGACGTATTAGCACTCTTTAACCACAGGTAATAAATAGCTTGGAGTCAGTCAATCTGAATTCTCTGTAGAGCTTCGAAATCGATATGATTAGTAAGAGACACTGCGTAGGGGGAAAAAAAAAAAATACTCCTCCTTTGTCTTGTGGTCTCGCGCCGAATCATCCTGGAGCGTTTCCTAAAAGGGGAGGCTCGGAAGCTGTGTAAGAAAGGTCAGCAGTCATCGTGCTGGAATATTACACAATGCAATTTCGAACTTTTTTCCTGAGCATCGAGGACACGTAGGTAGCATCGCTGAATGAAGCCAACTTGTGAGTCACCGAACGTTCTCCAGTGAGGTGCTGAACAGTAGGGCCTCATTCACCCACGCAGAAGCCGAACAGCTTTGAGCACCATCGGTAACCTTAAACTTGGTAAGGGACCAAAAAAAACCCGACCCAACAGCGAGCGGACCAGTACGTGCCAAACTATACCATGCACATGAAATTCAGAGGCGTTGTGTTGCTCATACAGTAGCAATGTACATAATTCAGACAGGCTCCGATAGCGTAGCATGCTCACCATTATCTAAACCACTGCCTTCCACTGTCTTCAGGAAGGTAGATCTCCACAAACAGGATCGGTGAGCACTGATCTAAACAATACTGCTTTAGAAGCTCAGAGTTTATGCTAGATAAAATAAAATATAGTTATAAAATATCTAGCTTAATAAAGAATCGACAGTATAGTGACTAATACTGCAGTGTCACAGCTTGGTTACTTCTAATCATTTTTACATGGAAGGATGCCACAGCTGGATCCGAGATCACAGACATCGCTGTTCCATCACTATAATGCAGTCTCCATCTCCATTATCAGTGTTCTTTAGCACTATGCTTATCAATACCTCCATAATTATTGCTCTGCATTGCCATTTACATCATTAACACGTCATATTTCAAGCATCGGTGCTGTATATTTGCATCATCCTCTGCCAGTGATTCTCTGACAGTTCCTGATCACTAGATTACAACCTTAAATGCTAAGGCACTCACTTAAACCATGGGATCCTGACTAGCGCTATTGCTCTATCTATATCCTCATTTCTAACACTGCTGCTCTACATCTCCATCACTATTGCACTGTATCCTTATCTCCATCATTGCTGCTCTACAGCTCCATATCTCCATCTGCCAGCATCTCCATCACTATTCTAAATCTCCCTAATTGCTTTATATCTCCATCTCCAGCTCTATCAGAGAGATGCTAACGTCTACCTTGTATCTCTGCCCTTACTCTCGTATTCACTTACTCCCTGCCTGACTGCCTTTCTCTCTGTCTCTCTCCATCTCTCTCTTTAAAAAGAAGAATATCTGAGCAAGCAGGGCAGGCTGTAGGTTTCCCGGGCTGCCCTCGCTGCGCCTGTCTGAATCTGTAGTTCCTAATGTGGCCTGTCACTTAGAGCTCACACAGAGAGAGAGAGTGAGTGAGTGAGAGAGAGAGAGAGAGAGAGAGAGAGAGAGAGAGAGAGAGAGAGAGAGAGAGAGAGAGAGAGAGCGAGCCTTGTTGTGAGGCAGATATGCTACAGAGTGCGAAGAGTTTGAGCACAAACTAGTGAAAGCAAGAGCTCTGATTGGCTGAGAAGGACACTGCTGTCAGCTGCTGTGCTATTCTGGAAGGGGGGGGGGTGGTTGTAAGACCAGAGAGTTGCTGATTGTGTGTGAAAATGTGTGCATACATAAACTCTGGAGGAGATATGTATAGCCACCATTGTTGTTCCACCACTAAAGCAGTAAGAGGGGGAAAAAATATATGTACATGGCTCATTAAAATGGCTTCTATAAGTCAAAATACTGAAAACTGGGTCAGATCAGAGACGCGACCAGGACAGAACGCAATACTACAACGCTACTCTACCAAATACACAAGTCTGTACCAAATACAAAGGCTCTACTGTTAATACTAGATATAAAAATCTGCTAATATTGATCCAAAAAACATTCATTTTTCTTTTTAGCATAAAAGAATAAAGCACATTTACTGGCACCTTTCAATACAATATCTCGTATACGTTTGTCTAACAGTGAGTTTTTTGTTATATATTGATGTGACTAAATACAAAAGTACACTTTATATATTTTTATAAAGTTTTAGAAAGCTTGGCAGAAATTTGGTTGAGACTAGAGATGGGCATCGGGATGGGGATCCTGACTGAAGGATGCAAGAAAAAAGTTGCACAAGCAAATGGGTTTAAAAACCCCCCAACAACTTTCATTCAGGTGTGTGAGCAGTCCGAGATGAAGCTCGTAGTACAGAAAAAAACCCCCACATTGTACATTAAAATGAATGTAATTCATTTATAGCTTGCATTCCTTCATCCTTAGCTCCAGCGTGGTCAGGGTTGTGGTGTTTTGAATTAGGCTACTAGATCTGTTTATATTTTGAGAGTATTATTCCACCAATGTCAAGATAAAACAAGCTATAACATGTCCTGGTGCTATACCTTATCCGTGATGCTAAGACTGCCTATATAACCATTTCTCTTTTATACCAAAGCGTCCTGAGCTGCATGGCTGAATACTATTTCAGTCTGACATAATAACTGCACTAACAAAATCGTGGAGATCTACTACTCTACCAAAAACGGAAATCCACTATTCTACCAAGCATAGAGATCTACTATTCTACCAATCATAGAGATCCACTACTCTACCAAAAACGGAAATCCACTAATCTACCAAGCATAGAGATCTACTACTCTACCAAACATAGAGATCTACTACTCTACCAAACATAGAGATCTACTACTCTACCAAACATAGAGATCAACTACTCTACCAAACATAGAAATCAACTACTCTACCAAACATAGAGATCAACTACTTTACCAAGCATGGAGATCTACTACTCGACCAAACATAGAGATCTACTACTCTACCAAACATAGAGATCTACTACTCTACCAAACATAGAGATCTACTACTCTACCAAGCATGGAGATCTACTACTCGACCAAACATAGAGATCTACTACTCTACCAAACATAGAGATCTACTACTCGACCAAACATAGAGATCTACTACTCTACCAAGCATGGAGATCTACTACTTTACCAAGCATGGAGATCTACTACTCGACCAAACATAGAGATCTACTACTCTACCAAACATAGAGATCTACTACTCTAACAAACATAGAGATCAACTACTCTACCAAACATAGAGATCTACTACTCTACCAAACATAGAGATCTACTACTCTACCAAACATAGAGATCTACTACTCTACCAAGCATGGAGATCTACTACTCGACCAAACATAGAGATCTACTACTCTACCAAACATAGAGATCTACTACTCTACCAAACCTAGAGATCTACTACTCTACCAAACATAGAGATCAACTACTTTACCAAGCATGGAGATCTACTACTCGACCAAACATAGAGATCTACTACTCTACCAAACATAGAGATCTACTACTCTACCAAACATAAAGATCAACTACTCTACCAATCATAGAAATCAACTACTTTACCAAGCATAGAGATCAACTACTCTACCAAACATAGAGATCAACTACTCTACCAAACATAGAGATCAACTACTCTACCAAACATAGAGATCAACTACTTTACCAAGCATGGAGATGTACTACTCGACCAAACATAGAGATCTACTACTCTACCAAACATAGAGATCTACTACTCTACCAAACATAGAGATCTACTACTCTACCAAACATAAAGATCAACTACTCTACCAATCATAGAAATCAACTACTTTACCAAGCATAGAGATCAACTACTCTACCAAACATAGAGATCAACTACTCTACCAAACATAGAGATCAACTACTTTACCAAGCATGGAGATGTACTACTCGACCAAACATAGAGATCTACTACTCTACCAAACATAGAGATCTACTACTCTACCAAACATAGAGATCAACTACTCTACCAAACATAGAGAACAACTTTTCTACCAAAGATGGAGATCTACTCCTCTACCAAACACAGAGATCCACTACTTTACCAAATATACAGGCCTACTATTCTACCAAACACAGAGATCCACTACTCTAGCAAACACAGAGATCCACTACTCTAGCAACACTGAGATCTACTACTACTCTACCAAACACAGAGAACAACTATTCTACCAACCATGGAGATCCACTATTCTCCAAACATGGAGATCCACTATTCTCCAAACATGGAGATCCAACGCTCTCTTAAAACACAGAGATCTACTACTCTCCCAATCATGGAGATCTACCACTCTACCCAACATACCGATCTACTACTTTACCCAACTCAGAGATCCACTATTCTACACGACATAGAGATCCACTCCTCTAAAAAACATGGAGAACTACTCTACCCAACATAGCGATCTTCTACTCTACCAAGCTTGAAGACCCATTCAATTCAATTGAACATTACAATCTACTACTCTATTACTGTTCCAAAGACAGCAACTCAACAGGACTAGGCAGCGAATAAATCTTGGGGTCCTTGCAACTCATCTGTTTTTTTTTTTTTTTGCTGTTGTTGATGGTTTTAGATCTATATATCACCAAGCGTATGGATAACCTGAGCCAGTCAGTCCACGCTACCATGCTAACATTTAGTCAGTCCAAAACGTACAAATATGTTACCATGCTAAACATATTAAACTGTCCTCATAAGTGCTAGAAGCAGTTATAGTTGACCATAGAGTTGACTCGTAAGATGTAATGTACATTGGTTAGCCTGATGCCTATGCAAATCGTTTGATTGTTTGTTGATGTTTCCTGAAGACTACTACTCTCCGTAGCCATTCACATCCTCTCTCTGCACCATTCTCAGTACATCAGTGCTGCATTCAGCCACACTGTGTTCATCTACTATTCTTCCTTGGAGCAGACAACTCAGCAATTACAGTTATGCGGAGTGCAATTATAGAGACAGGGCAGACACCAACACACACCCTCACACACACACACACACACACACACAGTACTCACAATTCAGTGTATGGTTAGGGGAGTGAATGGTGGAGGATAAAATCTGTACAAATCTGCACAAGGTATGATACACATTCTCACTTTTCTCTCTCACTCTCATACGCATAAACACACACCCACACACGCACACTTTATATATGCAGATGTATGCATTGCCCACTCACACATTTAAGCAAAACACATCCCTGGGCCTTTCACACATCATAGATTGTCCAGTAAAACATTCAAGCACACATGCGCACACACAGGATAAGAGTGGAGGTGAGAGGTGAAGGGGTCGGGTTAGATATAGCTCATTAGCGGTTAGACTGTGATGTACATATGCACTGAAATATCTCGGGATCTTTTCTGGCTGAAATTCATGCTTTGGGCAATATAAATGCACAAATATTTTTTACGCAATGTCATTAGAGTGCTTTATTACAATTTATACCAGCTAAATAGTACTCATTTATTTATTTATTTATTTGTTTATTTATTCAGATAGTCAGGATCGCAGTGGATCCGAAGCGTATCCTGGGAAACTGTGTGCGAGTTAGGAATATCGTACACATACGTCACCAATCCACCTCACAGGCATGTTTGTTTTTTTGTTTTTTTAGATGGGAGGAGACCGGAGAACCCCACGTGGACACAAGGAGAACATGTGAAACGCCACACACTCATATAACAATAACCCAAGCTCAGAATCGAATCGTGGAGCTGCGGAGCTGCGACACTATCTGCCATGAAACCGCGCCGCGTCTGCCATCCCTATCGGTAAGGGTTCCAAGTAGTGCCGTTAACGGGTAAGAGCCTTTAATTATCCATTATTAAATAGGACAAACTTCAAATTATCTGCAATTATTTTCTTCTTAATATCTAATATCTGGTATTAGGGTGTTGAAATCGAGCTACATTGTCTTGGTACTTGGTACAAAAAGGGTTCTTCTTTAAGGGTGAATGGTTTCTAGCCTGAGAAAAAGGTTCTACTTGGAACCCTCCTGATAAGACGTTCTTGTAGGGTTCTACGTAGAAACGCTAAGAGAACCTTTAACCTTATGGGTCAATTAATGGCCGTCAACATGTATTTTACTCGAAATATTTCAAAACTCGCACTAAATTTCACATCCAAAATGCTCACTAACCAAATAGTCTTAGTAAAATACAGCAAAATGGATGAGTTTCGCGTATATACTGTAGTGCATTTTAGCAAATATATTGTACTATAACTCACAGTTAAAAGTTGTTGACTTGGTCTACTTCTTTGACTACTACTCTGAAAGTTTCTTTGCATGCCTGATCCTTCTCGCGATGTTCTTCCTGAGCCGACAGTTTGAGCGCGTCATCTACGACATTCCTCGTGGATCGTGTGGAAGATGGCGAACCTTCCTTCTCTTAAGGAGCAATCAATAAGGTGGGTGAAGTAGAAGTAGAAGAAGTGACTCCATCTTTGCATGAGATGCAAATCCGTGTGTGACTACAAGACGACGGTGAAATGCGCAATGACAAACATCTGACCTTGTTCCTCGCATGTCACATTAACGCATGCTCAAGCCTTCCGTAGAGCTAATTCAAGAGATGCTAATGCATTCGATGACATCACTGGGTGGTGGCGGTTCTGATTAGCACTTTCAGTTTACTCGGTTTTGTCCTGCAACTTCATTATTATTATTATTAGGATCTGCTGTGGTATTTTATACGATGGCCAACAATGAAGGTAGTGGAACCCAAGTGTGCAGAGATAATGCTTGTTTGTATAATGTTCATAGGAAGAACGTGACCAGCCAATCAGAACCCTTCCTTATCAGTAAGTAGAACCATTTTTTTTTTGTTGGGAAGCTGAGAGCATGTAACTGCCGAATAAACCCCACAAGAACCATTGAAGAACCCTTTAGTGAAGAACAGAGTGTGTGTATCCATCCATCCATCCGTCCAATTTCTGTACCGATTATCCTACACAGGGTGACGGGGAGCCTGGAGCCTATTCCAGGGGACTCAGGGCATGAGGTCAGGGACACCCTGGACGGGGTACGAACCCATCACAGGGCACAAACATTCACACAAACTTTCACACACTACGGACAATTTGGAAATGCCAGTCATCCTACAACGCTATGTCTTTGGACTGGAGGAGGAAACCGGAGTACACGGCGGAAACCCGTGAGAACAGGCAAACTCCGTGCGCACGGGGCGGACGTGGGAATCATACCCTGGAGGTGCAAGGCGAAGGTGCCACGCCCCCAAAACTCCAGAATAAAAGGCTCATTCATTTCTTCTCAATACCTAGAACCTGTCAGGTGAGTAAAGATTTTGCTAACTTGTCTTGGTACTTGGTACACTCTTTAATGATCCATATGATAATTAAGGGTCCGTAGCCTCATAAAAGGAGTCTACTTTAATTTTTCCCAGAGGGACACAACTGGCAAACACTCGGGAGTTCAAAATTTCCTAAGAGTGAAAAATTTTGTTTGTATGGTTTAAAGGCAAGAGATCTGAAAATAAATAAATAAATCTTATGACCTCGGAGGTATGACCTGCACAAAGGCCATTTCAGTAATCTGAATGAAAATGAAACATATCGGAGTCTGCACTTCCACTGCACGGCTATTAACATAGTATTTGAATTGACGTCGGACTGAGTGCTTATGTGCGCCCTGAACAAACAGGCGCCATTTTACACACATAAACACACACATTTCCTCATTATGGCCTTTTAATGAACTTTGAACTGTTGATTTGGAGGATTTGGGGGATTTGGAATGGGGATTTCTGACTCTTCCTAAAAGCCACCAGCTGCATGTGTGCGCGCGTGTGTGTGTGTGTGTGTGAGAGAGAGAGAGAGAGAGAGAGAGAGAGAGAGAGAGAGAGACGGAGAGAGAGAAATCCCTCCCTGTCATGTGCTTTCACACTGCACCTGGCTGTCGTCGTGGCGACAGGTCTACTGTCAGTCTGGAGTGGGAAAACAGTATAGCGCAGAGTGACAGCATGCAGAGAGACAGAGAGAGAGAGAGAGAGAGAGAGATGAAGTGAGAAAGAAAGGACAGACAGACTGACAGAGAGAGAGAGAGAGAGAAAGTCATAGAGTGAGAGAAAGAGTGTGAGAGGGAAGAGGTTGGGAGAGAGGGGAAGAGAGAACAATACAAAGGGAAAGAGAGAGAGAGAGGTAGAAAGATGGCGAGAGAAAAAAGTGGAGTGAGAGAAAGAAGGAGAGAGACAGAAACAGAGTTAGAGAAAGAGAGAGAGATTGAGAAAGAAGTTGAGAGAGTGAGAGAGAGAGAGAGAGAGAGAGAGAGAGAGAACAACAAAAACACACAGGAATAAACTCCCACTGGAGACAAGGGACGAGTGGAGAGATGGAATGCACAAAAGAAGGAGAGTTAGAGAGAACAGGGGAATCCATGATGGGCGAGGTGGAGAAATCCGTGTTGAGAGATACACGCTGAGAGGGCGGGGATGACAGAGGTATGAAGGAGACGTGATAACAAGAGGTCGAGAGAGAAAAAAAAGAAACAAGGATTGAGGTAGAGAGTGAGACAGTGAAAACGAGAGAGAGAGAGAGTGAGAGAGAGAGAGAACGATGGAGGGAGGGAGGGAGGGGTGTGTGTAGGAATGGCGGTGTGATGTGAAAACGAGTCTCTCACCCCAGCCACCGTGTGTGGTCTCCTAGCAACACTGTCTGCCTCCTGCTTCCCTCTCCATCTCGCTCTCTCTCCATCTCTCTCCATCTCTCTCTCTCCTTTGCCAAGCTGCACATTTGAACTGAAGGTTTTCAGTCACTGACTCTGTGTGTGTGTGTGTGTGTGTGTGTGTGTGTATGTCTAAACACTTTTCTTCATACTTTAGCCCACTCACTGACACTCAACAGACGTCAGTGCTGACTTTAAAGCACACACACACGCGCGCGCACACACACACACACACACACACACACATTCATATACATAAGCCCACACAAGCTGATATATGCAATAGACAAAAGGAAAAAATGACCATACACACACACACACACACACACACACACACGCACACACACATTCATATACATAAGCCCACACAAGATTATATATGCAATAGACAAAAGGAAATAATGAGCACACACACACACACACACACACACACACACTCTCTCTCTCTCGCTGCAAGGTTTTTATTCCTGTGAGTGCACTCAGCAAAGTGCACTGCTGCACACACCCGTTTATGCTTATAGCTGACCAAATGCTGGAAGTATAATTACTTTGTGTGTGTGTGTGTGTGTGTGTGTGTGTGTGTGTGTTTGTATGGCGGGGGCATGTATTTATCGTTTAATAGGGACCAAATGTCCTCATGATGATAGGAATGATGAAATAAGGAATTATATGATGGCTTTGGACTTTGTGGGGACCTTCCGCTTGTGCTCGTGACGAAAAGCGCGGCATTTCTTTCGAAAATAAAGAGACAAAAGGATTTAATTCAGGGTACTGATGTTCAAATGAAGGTGACAGTAATATAAATGTGAGTGTGGTGTGTGTGTGCGCGCACGTGTGTTCAATATGCTGAAGCACCGCACTGACAGAACCGTGACAACTGCGTCACGACTGCTATAATTAATTTCTCCGATCATCATACTTGCATGCATTTTCTTTCACTTCCCGTGATGGTTTGACGATTTAGAGCGCTAAAAGGCGTGAACACTCTCAGCCGCACTCACGAGATGACCTGTTATCAGGTAAACCCACCCAGAAACGTGTGGTGGGCTGGGAAAAAAAATACACCTTTCACGTGGTCACAACCGGTGGCTCGACGCTACAGCCGGAACGACTGCATCTTCTGACCATATGGTGGTTTAAAGAATGACACGTTTACAGCGAGAAGCGAGTTCTCGCGTCGATTACCAGCATAACGCACGTTACTCTCCGTCTCTCCCGTCGTGCGTTTAAACACGAGCCTCACTGTCGTCTTGCCATTCAGCTGATCATCGGTGGGGAAATGAAATCGCTGATTCATTTGTTCCTGCTCTTTACGGAGTGTGTAAGCGCTCTACTCTGTTTTTTTTCTTCTTTTTTCTTCCCAAAAATAATAGTAGTAATAATAATAATGACGCAGGAGCATAGCGGACATTTTGACACAAAGTGTCTAATTGCAAAAAAAAATTTGGATTAGGGCCATTTCACCGTGGGATATCTAACAGCGGGATCAAATCGTGAGGAAGTCACACCGACTGAAGCCAAATCAAAGTTAGAACGTAGACTAAATAAAAATGTTTTGGTGGGTTTTTAAAAAAAAAAAAAAACAACAACAAAAAGTTCAAAGTGCTATGTAACACTCATATGTGCTTTCTGAGCATCCCAGTCCAGATGTAGTCCTCCCACTCTTCTGGGAAGGCTTTCCAGTAGATTTTGGGGGCGTGGCCCTGGATGATTCGTGTTCATTCGGTGTTCAAGAGCGTTACTGAGCTCAGGCGACGTCGTTGACTGGGGTGCAGTCGGTGTTCCAGTTCGTCCCAAAGGTGTTCGTCAGGGCTCTGTGCGGGGCGACGGATTGCAAGCCATGTTGTCATGGAGCTCGGTTTGCGCACAGTGGCACCGTTATTCTGGAACAGGTTTGGGTCCAGTGAAGGGAAATTTTAAAGCTAGAGTATATATACAAAGTGTGTGCTTGCAACTTTGTGGAACAGGTTTGAGGAAGAACCACATGTTGGTGTGACGGTCAAGTGTCCACATACTTTCGACCATATATTGTATATTACTGATTTTTTTTTTTTTAAATAATTTTTTGGCCTTTTTCCAGAATTCAGCCGGGGTGACATCTGCAGGGTTTTCCCCAGCCCACCACACATAATATGTAGGTGTACAATTACTGACTGTAGCCTGACCCTTTCCATTTATGGCTGGGGTAGAGGGGGCTAAAATTGTCCATTGCAATAGATGAGCTACAGTCAGAAATTGTACACGCACATGACAAGTGAGGTATATGATCAAAAGTGCCCAGTGATTTCCGATTACGAATTCTGGATTTCATTTATTTATTTATTTATTTATTTATTTCAATCTTTAGACCTTTTTGTTTAAATAAACCCTGCACTTGCATCAAGCTGCTTATCCTGGATCCTGGCATGACAGCTGCACTGTAATGAAGAATGAAGCACTGCACACACACACACACACACACACGTCTTTCCTTGGCCTCATAACATACCAGTACACGCGTTGTCTCCCTGAGGTACGGGTGTGTGCGCGTAAGGCTGCAGCATTGCTCGGGGAACATATGTGTATGAGTGTGTGAGCCTGATCGTGATGTATGAGCGCGTATAGGAAGGAGGGGTTTTACTGCGGATCTTGGCCTCCTCCTCAGCCATGCTAATAGACAGCTATGGACTGTGGGCACAGGGAAAAAAAAAAAAAAGAAAAAAGAAAAAGAGAATGATACAGATGAAGAGCGGGAGAAAAAAAAAATCCAGAAAGAAGAAGAGAGAGCGGATGCGTGTAGGTGTGTGTGGGCGTCTGCAGCGTGTTCGTGTTACTCATCGGGAGCGGACGGAAGCGTCCGCTGCTTTAAAAGGTGTCGCGCTGCAAAATATCAAATAGAGATGAAGACCGACCGGAAAACGTCAGAGGGAGCACGAGCGACGCAGAGAATGCAGACAGAGGGGAGCACGTTCGAGCAAATAGTGACGGGTGTGTGTGGTGTGTGAGCACGCGGCGTGTCAGTGTGTGAATGAACGGGAAGATATCCAGTGTCAGATCACATGACTTTCATGCACAAGCACAATTTAACTATTGACTTATTTACACATACTCAAAGCGTATAGGTGTCTTTTTTTAGTATTTGACTGGTACTGGTTTTTTTTTTCTTTCTATTACACGTTTCATCCTGTGCACCGTATCGTATCGTATCGTAAAACAGCCAGGGGATTCAAGAGGACGCCACCTGCCTGCCTGCATATGTGAAAGTGCCCTTACACAAGTGTGGATTTGCCTCGGTTGCACCCAGCCGCCTGCGCCTCTGTTTTGACCCCAGCCGTGGATTCAGACCATTATTCTCGGTTATGTCCTAATAAAGAGACTCAGCACTGGCCGGCTGCATTATCGCTCCTGTGTGTTGCGTGTAATGGCCACCGAGGACACTGATGCAGCTGAAATTTTTTGTCTTTTTGGCGCTTTCAAATTCACTAGCACTGAGAACCTTAGTATTATAGCCATTAAATTAAAATGAAGAAAACGTCCTGTTTGGCTTCGTTTATAAAGCTGATTGTAAAATAAATTCTTTTAGGAGTACAGATGTGGCCGCTATAGATATGACCGCTGTATTCTATGTTCGATTCTGATTCTGATTCGTTCCGATTCGATTTGATTCTGATTCGATTCGATTCGATTCTGGGGGTTTCTCTATTCTATTCTATTCTATTCTGTTTAAACTCTATTCTATTCTTTTCTATTCTAATAAATCTCTATTCTATTCTGATAAAACTCTATTCTGTTCTTTTCTATTCTGGTCTACTCGGACAAAACTCTTATTCTATTCTATTCTTTTCTATTTTGATAAGCCTATAGTCTATTCGAATAAATCTCTATTCTATTCTTATAATGCTATATTCTATTCTATTCTGATAAAAGCACTATTCTATTCTATTCTGATCAAATTTTGTTCTACCCAACTCTGCTCTATTATGTTCGTTCCATTCTACCACATTCTATTCTATTATGACGAAACTCTATTCTAACGCATTAAAGTCTGATTCAACTCTGTTCTTTTCTATAAGTCTGTTCGAATCTATTCTATTACAACAACACTATTATATTATATTGTACGACGATAGGATGCGATACTGTTCTATTCTGGTTGGTTTCAGAAAACCTTCCTTCTTCCTGTAAGACGTTTCGATATGAGAGCGATCATGACGATCGCACGGACATGGAGCATTCCAGCAACATGCTGCGTGTGCTGTAGCTACTTTCCCCTATAAAGAGTTGGCACCATTGTTCAGCGCGGTCAGTTACAGTATGCCTCGCGTGCCAGTGGAAATCATGACAAAACGAAAGGTTACGGATTTTGTTGCCGTGCCGTGCCGTGCCATAACGTACTGTCTGGTGGAAAGGCGCTAATATGTACACACTATGGATCCAGTTACACCACACTCCACTAATTAGTAGCAGTGTGGTGTGTGTGTGTGTGAGAGAGAGGGCGTGTGCGCTTGGAATAGGGCTACTGCATACATCAATGCAGCACACACACACACACACTGTATATATAGGATACTGCAGCTCACTGGCAGGTAGAGATGATCTCCGACCTCAAACCCACTTCTCCCAGGTACAGTAACAACGGCTGTAGCTTCACCGTGGATTATCCACTTTGTGTCTGCTTCTGCAAGCTGACAAACACATAAAGCCCTCCACCTGTCCTCCATCCTTATCTACTACTCCTCCTTTCAGTGTCTCACTCTCTCTGTCCCTGCATGCACAGATGCACAGAAGCACTCACTGACCTTTCTTTTCCTTTCACACCCCCCCCCCTCTTCCCATTCTGTCCTTGGCCATTATTCACAGGACTCAGCAGTAAGCAAGGCAACTCGCTGCATGGCATGCACATGCAGCAACACGCATTAAGAACCGTACACGTGTGCGTGCACACACACACACACACACACACACACACATACACACACACATGCACTCGACACATGCACACATGATGAACTATGTAAACACAAAAACTGAGAAATACACACATGCAGATCCATATGTTCATAAGTTTATGCACACACACACACTCACGTGCATGCACAAAATACACACACTCACAAAAGCAAATGCGCATAATCAATAAATTGTATTTAATTGTGTGATCATGCAGAATATTTCGTCTGTGATCATTAGCTTGTGTCCGTGTGTAGAATCACCCTATAATTCCATGTTCAGTGTTTTTGTATTCTGATTAAAATGTGTGTGTGTGTGTGTGTGTGTGTGTGTACATGAATGCACTACACCCAATGGGAAGCCTTGTCTTCACACACAGCTGCAAATTTTCCTCAGACGGGGCATCCGCACCCTGACGGCATCCCCTTTTGATTAAGCATGCATTAGAGAGAGAGAGAGAGAGAGAGAGAGGGAGAGAGTGTGTGTGTGTGTGGGTGGTTGGGTGGGTGAGACCGAGAGAGTATGTGACTAAGAATCACCACACGCAAACACTTCTAAACACTCAGGAAGACACACTCTGAAGTACTACACTCTTCCGTTGGATTTAGCGTATGGACACGGATTGATGGTTTGATTATTACTTCCTTCCTTGTGAGAGAGTGAACGTGTGTGTGTGTGTGTGTGTGTGAACAAGTGCAGAGTTCGTCTAAGGACAAGTGCACGTATGGATGACAGTGGGGAAAAATAAATCAAAGAGCTCGAGGCAAGGAAGAGGTGTGGCCTATTTATCAATCCCCAGCCACCCCCCTCTCCCCCACCACACACACACACACACACACAAATGTTCATTAACACACTAGAATCTCCAGCTTCTTCATTATCCACTCTAAACACTAACGCTATGTCCTATTTTCCACTTGGGAAGTCTTTGCGTTCAGGTGCAGATCTAACATTAATCAGTTAGCGAGCCTGAGCCACTTCCTTCTCTTTTAGATTTATAGACCAGTGTCAATGACCTAATTGGTAGTTATTAAAAGTAACTATTTAGAGAAATAAAGATTTACCCATAACCCTCTCTACTACTCTGAGTAGGCTTTCCACTAGATTTTGGGGGTGTGCTTGTGGGGATTTGTGCTCATTCAGCCACAAGAGCATTGGTGAGTCTAGGAACTGAGACCTGGGGTGCAGTCGGTGTTCCAGTTCATCCTCAGTGCATGCTCAGTGGGGTTGATGTCAGGGCTCTGTGCTGGAAAGTCGAGCTCTTCCTTTCCAACCTTGGAAAACCACGTCGTCATGGAGCTCGCTTTGTGTGGACAGGTGCACAGTCATGCTGGAACAGGTTCTGGGCCGCTTAGATCCAGTGACAGGAAGCTGTAACGCTACAGCATACATAGACATTCCATATAATCGTGTGCTTCAGTTTGGAGAAGACCCACATATGGGTGTGATGATCCGGTGTCCACATACTTTTGGCCATCTATAGCGTAGCTACACTCAGATCTCTGATGTGAACGAATTATACTTACGGCTTACACGCGGATAAATATCATGTGGCCGTTTCAATCACAAGCTACAAGCTGGTTCCTCTCAAGGTTTTCTTCCTCGTATCATCTTAGGGAGTTTTTCCTCACCCCCGTCGCCACCGGCTCGCTCCGTAGGGATAAATTCACACACTTAAAATCCGTATCCTGTGTTTATATGTTTCTGTAAAGCTGCTTTGAGACGATGTCCGTCGTTAAAAGCGCTATACAAATCCAATTGAATTGAATGACATCTGGAACACATACTATACTATACATTAGCTTTACATGAACTTAGCGTCATGCTGTATTTCCACAGTAACATGCCTTTTTGTGTCACGGAGGTAAAATGATACACTGCACGATACTACATGCTTTATCCTAACACAAGCACAAGCACAACACGACCTGACAGCACTTTTGCTGTGCTTTTAGCACATCAGGCGCTATTCAAAAATCTACCCACAGATTTAATATTTCATGTCTTTTTCTGTTGCTCTCTATCATTTATGTTTGGTTACAGCTCTCTCTCTCTCTCTGAAACTTTCATGTTTTTCTAGCATGCTACAAGCCTGCCCTCAAGCAGAAAACATGCTGTACCTGCTGCCTCTATCAGCTATATATATATATATATATATATATATATCTATATATCAGGATTTGTACAGTGGGGTTCATACATTGGCGTCCAAGTACAAGCTAACTATATACCATAATCCCCCATGCTAACAATGCCATCCTGTATTCATTATTTGGCTAAATCTAGGTTAGCAAATTAGCTATTATCATGACAGTGTGGTATTGTTGTTGGAATATTAGCTGGACTACTAGCTAGCTAGTAATGGTGTCTCTTGCTGGATTTGATTAACGGATTCATTCGAGCTAGCTGTGTACTAGTCGTAGCGTAAGTTGTTTGCCTAGAAGAGGCATTTCGCTCACTGGCTGACCGACTAGCTAGCTGACAGACTGTGTCCCGCTGTTCAAACCACACATGCGTGAGGAGTCCAACTAGCCGCATTTCAAATCTCGCTAGCCTTAGCTAGCAAGCAGTGAGCGATACCAGGGACATTCTGTGATGTACGCGCGTCCGCTGACATGGCAAATGCAGAGCTAGCGAAAACACACCGAGTTTTTTTTTCACAGCAAGATATAGTCCCTGGATCTAAAACAGCCAAATGATCAAAGAGTTATTAAATAGTTTTTTTTTGGTTTTTTTTAAAGCAGCTTGCAGTGAGTAAACAAGCTAATCGCGCACGTTTGCTGATGGGGCTGACGGAAAGTTCCGCACAAATTCATCGAATACACTAGCGTTATGAATTATACCGTATGTAGCCTACTCTTGAATTTGAAACTAAGTACTTTGGATTATGTTTGGATAAATGACGAAATAAAATGTTCAACATTAGCACCACTGGGGTTTTCTCCATGACTGACTGCATCTGTGCTGTGGGAACTGTACTGCTGCACTACACTACGTAGTTCTCAGATCAGCTTTGTTTACAATATTAAACGAATGTGACTCCGTCCATTGCGTGTGCTCCCTCTCTCTCTCTCCCTCCCTCTCTCTCCTACTCTCTCTTCCCTTCTTCCCCCCTCCCTCTTTCTCTCTTGCTCCCCCCCCCCTCTCTGTCTGGCTCATTTTCTATTTATCTCTCCTTTGCTCTTGTTCCACTAATCACGCACCATCTCTCCCTTTCAGCCTTCTTTTCCTTTCTTTCTGGGTGTTTGGAGGGGAAAAACATGCATACATGACAAAATTCAATCATTTAATTTGGGTTTCCAGAAAAATACGCAGTGTACTCCAAAGCTGAGCCTTTAAAGATGAGCTTTTGTCAAAGTCTAATCAGCATCATCCCCCCCCCCTCCCCCCCCCCCCCCCCACACACACACTCTCTCACTCATTCACTCGCTCTCTAAATTTGAAAAATGTTTTAATTACAGCGTTCTTTGTGGAAATGAGAAGAAATACTATTGCTAAAACTTGAGTTGCCATCATACATAAACGTCTGTCTTTGGACTGGGGGAGGAAACCGGAGTACACGGAGGAAACCCCCGAAGCACGGGGAGAACATGCAAACTCCGCACACACAGGGCGGAGGGGGAATTCCATTCCACAACCCCAGAGGCATGATGCAAACGTGCTAACCGCTAATCCACCGCCAACCCCCACTACCATTTGTCATTGGAACTAAACAATAAAAGGTGCTGGACGTCGCACGTCCACAAGCTTGCTAGTGTGAACGTAGGGTAAGGATTTCCTTTAGGCGGTTACTTTTTTGTTTTTCTATAATTGTCTGACCTGGTCTCTCTCTCTCCCTCTCTCTCTCTCTTTCCTTTTTTTCGGTCTCATTTTTCCCCACCACTCTTACTGATTTGGCTCCTGCTGCTTCACCTACCAAATATTGAGTCTCTACTCTCATCCTGTTTGCACACTTTCACCTGAAATAACTCGGATCCCAGCTTCCCTCCGCCATCCACCCTACTCTCCTACTCTTACTCCCTCTCATCCTCCTTCTTCAAAATGAGCTACTAATCACACCGAAGGCACTGGATGTCCGCGTTCCATCGTTCCAGAGGACGATCAGAGAGAGAGAGAGAGGGAGAGAGAGAGAGAAAGATTGAGAGATTGAGAATGATGAATGATTACGATTAGGATACTGCAGAATTCAGCACGCGTGTGCCTTCAGAAACCAACGGCTACTCCGTGACACGAGTGGACGCTCCGAGAGTCTCGACACAAACCGGCGCTCCGTACCCGCACACACACGTCCACTGTGCCAATTCAGCATGATTGTAATGCAGTTTTCATTTCAATATCCAGGCTATCGCTTAAACACCGATAAGGCCGACAGAAAAGGCCACAACCCAGTATAACATAAATCCAGTCCAATGCATTATTCATTCCTCGATGTAATTAATATCAGCAACAAATCTGTCCAGTTGAGTGCATCATATCTCATGCATCATTTATTCTACGTCATCACGATTTATCGATGACTGACTCGAGCGCGTCAAAACATCATCAGTGCTCATCGGTTGCCATGGTAACCCTCCATGTCTAGCCTATATACGCTACTACCGCACTGCCATGACGTAGACCTAGTACGTGCGGGTACAGGAAATGTCTTTTTTTCCCCTTCTTCTTCTTGATATGAAACATCAAGTAGCCACCACAGACACGCGCGTGACCCGCGCTCTGCCACGCCCACTTTCTCATTCCACGACCGCGTCCGTCCGCAGTAGTATGGTTACAGCTCGATGCCCGCGTGCGCATTCCCGGTTGCCAGATTGGGAAACACCCTATCATGCTAATACACATTTTTCGGTAGCAGAGCTGGAGGATGTGGCAAAAAAAACCAAAACAATGTAATATCTGAGGAAATCCTTGAAATAGCTATACCGCGTGTTAAAAGACATGCCTGGAACCATATTTAACACAGTAGACTATTTAAAATAATTGTTTTTTTGTCATATTGTGTGCATTAGTCAAAATTTGAACGAGTAACATGCAAAGTGGACATGCGAGTATGTTAGCAATTGCAAGGCAGGGTAGGGCTGAATTATGAAACATATTTTTGATCTCGAATCACTTGTACGCAGTTTGATCTGGAGTTCCAGTTGCTGCATGTGTGGCGTTTCACATCTTCTCCCCATGCCTGTCTGGGTGTCCCTCTGGGTTCTCTGGTTTCTTTCAACCGCCCAAACATAGCCCGTAGGTTACAGGTGCTACATTTCCCCTCGGCGTGAATAAGTGTGTGCACGGTGCCCTCTGATGGACCGGGTTCCCATTGTGTGGTGGTGGCTTAGGGGTTAAAGGCTCTGGGTTACTGATCAGGAGTTCAATCCCCAGCGCTGCCAAGCTACCACTGTCGGGCCCTTGAGCAAGGCCCTCAACCCTCAATTGCTCAGATGTATAAATGAGATAACTGTAAGTATCTCTGGATAAGGGCGTCTGCCAAATGCCATTAATGTAAGGGTGTATTCCCGTTTTTACGCCCAGTGCTCCAGATCCATCACAACCCTGGCTAGCGTGTATCGGTTACTGAAAGTGTGCTAGCGAATCTGATCTGAAGGCCCACGGTTGTACCTTCAATGAACTTTAAGAGTAAGGGTGCAAATATACCTCGCTTTCACCAGGCGCATGTACGTGCACGCAGCTGCTACGCGAGCGGCATTGTTTACATACTTGCACAGCTAATGTACATCTGGAGGATTAAAAGCGGCGTCCACCAGATGGCACGTCAGCGCCAAAACATCTCTGTCCATCAGTCAAACTGTTTGGCGCTAAACAGGCTGACAAGCTCCACTTTTCTTTGGACCATTCTGCCGTTGGCGTGGTTGTTGTCATGATCTGCTTCTCAGTGAAGATAGCTTGAGACATGACAATAGCTTGTTTTGTCAGTTGGAGACACAGTGTCTCGTGGCGCTGTACTGACTCCGCTATTTACATCGGTATCGCACAATGAGTGTTGGACGCGTCGTGTTCATTTCCGAGGAAAGTGACACGTCAGATGTCCACATGGCGGCCATCTTGGGTATGCGTAGCCGACGTGTAGAAATCAGCAGCAAGTAGAAATCAGTCGTAATATGTTACACTTAAACGTTATACACCTTTCCGGGTAAAAGATGCGCAGTAAAGGTATAAAAGATGTATTGTTGACAAGGAAAGGTAGCTATTAGTTAACAGGCTGTTTTATATCAACATACTACCACCTCTATTAGAAATAATTCAGTTTAATTTCGTTGATTGGCAGTTTGTTAGTTTGTTGATTAGCTATAAACCTCTAGGCTATTTGTCGGGTTTAAGCATTCACAGTAATGAGACGGATGATGAAATTTTGGACAGGGTTGAAACGGTGTCCTTAATCTGGCAACCCTGACTCCAGAGACGCGCGTTTCACGCAGGCGAGACGGTGCGCGAGCAGAACATGGCGGAACACCGACGAAACGCCCATTCGGTTTCTATATATCTACTCGGCGCGTTCAAACGCGAAATGAACTCGAAACGTCTTCTCTGACGCGCCGACTCTGAGAACGCGCACAGCGCGCTGCACGTTACCGGCGGAGACGCGTCACACATTTCCATTCGAGTAGGCTAAACAACACCGAACAGACCGGCGAGAGGCGCGCTGTGCTGACTGGGCTTACTCTGCTCGGTACCGACAACCGCTGTCGGGTTTTGATACGGAATAGACGCGGGGATGATCAGCTGACTTGTTTTTTTTTTTTTTTTAGTAAGAAAATAAACCCACGCGCACATATACACAAACACACACACACGGGCCGTCCTCTCGCGCACGGTGTTTACGCAGCAGCCGCGCGCATCCACGTGAGCCACGGACACAATTACAGCTAAACAGAGGGGGAAAATGTGTGTAAAGTGAATTCCTCCGAGACGGCTCGTGTTTCTAATCTGCAACTCCCCCAACACGGACGCACGCGCGTGCAGGGATGTTTGTAACCGTATATTCGTACACAAATCGATACCAAAGCCGCTCGAGTTTCACCACAACGAGCATCGCGACCATTAAAACACGTCCCGTGGCTGAAGCCCGTTTCACTCCCTCATGGCAATGAAAACCCGTTAATGAAATGATGCGCGCGCGCACACTTTAATGCAGAGGCCAAAATACACAACAAATCCACGGAGGGATGCTCACACCGACACCGCCTTCTTAAAGAATGGAGAGAAACATAATAATAATAATAATAATAATAATAATAATAATAATAATAATAATAATATCACAGGCTATGACAAAATCAGGAGACGTCTCGGTGTCTGTGGGTCGGTGGCGTTTTGTAAACAACAGTCTCGTTCAGAAAACACACACACACACACACCACTCCGGTCTCCGAACTGCACTTCACTGCGTAGAAAATAAAACCCAGAGAAAAACATCAGCGTGGTCAATATGTGCGAGGAATATATGAAGGTCTCGTGACGTACCGGCGTTTCCGTGCGCAGATTTGAGTGAAGAAGAAGAAGAAGAAGAAGGAGATGAAGAAGCGACACACGAGCGGATTTTCATGGACATGAATGTTTAATGTCGCAGTTCTTCCTTAAGGAGCTCGCGGAGGGGAAGACGACCCGTTCCCGTCAGTCGCCCTTTATCTTTTATTGTATCGTCTTTATAATAAGACATGATTTATTTATTTATTTATCTATTTATTTGTGGACATCCGCTCCGCCATGCTAGACAGGTACACCGCGGTTGTTTTGAGCTCACCTCGTGCACGAGCCCGCCCTCGTCTCGTCCATTCTCGCCGGTTCTCCGTCCGTCCGCTGACTGACTCGTCACGCCGATGTGACAGGTTTCCTCCGCGATCAGCCGGTCAGCAGCGCGAGGCGTCGGGAGAAAGCGCGCGCGCGCCGAAACCCCAACCCCTGATGACGCGCAAGCGCGCACGCGCGCACGCACACACACACACACACACACACACTAAACGTGTCTGGACACCCCCTGTTATCAAACGGACTATCTATATTTTCTGATCACACACACACACACACACACACACACACACACACACTTGGAAGACATGTCTAGACACCCCGCGATGTCAGACAGTCTATTTTTATTTTCTCGTCAGGCGCGCACTCAAACACACACACGCGCGCGCGCGCACACACGCAGCACCGGAATCGTAAATGTTGCTTATGAGTGGTTTTAAGCATTACTTAAAACATTTGGAAACATCATTAAACGTTAATCAACCAAATTTTCATAAATCCGACTCATGTTTATTTGAAAATATCCAGACTTACTGTGTCTAGATGCTGTACACCTGAATCATCAGGTGCAACCTGAATTAAAACTGCAGTCCAACACAGAACAGAGTGTTTATACCCAAACATGGTTGAGTTAAGACACATCAGGGTCAGTAAGGAAATCCTGATTTAAATATATATATATATATATTGCATGGTGGCAGAGATGGGTTTCCTCCTGGTTCTCTGGTGTTCTCCAACTTCCCAACATTGATTGACCTACACATTCACCCCAGTTCCCTGGTGTCACAGGGTTTACATTCACATATTCCATAGAACTTAGTGGCTTAGCAGTTAGCACGTTCGCCTACACCTCCAGGGTTGGGGGTTCGATTCCTGTGTCGATCCGACTGTGTGTGCGGAGGTTGCATGTTCTCCCCATGCTGCGGGGGTTTCCTCCCAGTCCAAAGACATGCATAGTAGGCTGATTGGCATGTCCAAAGTGTCCGTGGTGTATGAATGGGTGTGTATGTGATTGTGTGCCCTGCGATGGATTGGCACCCTGACCAGGTACCCTGCCTTGTGCCCGATGCTCCCTGGGATAGGCTCCAGGTTCCCTTAATGGGGGTCATAAGCGGTATAGAAGATGGATGGATATTCCATAGAACATGATTGGCTCTTACACTTTATAATGCAATAACACGCACCTGTCATGAGATTTGCGTTTTAACTTTAACGTAAGTTTGCGTCACGTTAAGGTTTTTATCTGATCCCAAAGCATTAGACTAGCTATATAATGCTTGATGAGAATTTCGATTTTGGGCTGAAATAGTAAGCTCTGGAAAATACGTGTCAGGATATGAGATATGGTCTGCTCAATATTCATCTGTTTTCACGTGTGATTTGTACGCTATTCATTTCATTTTCACATGTAGGGCAAGTGGTTTTGTTTTTCAGATCGAATTGTTTATTTTTTATTTTTACGCGATCATATATTACTCACATAATCACATGTGGAAATCTCATGATCACTTGCGAAAGGTATGTGGTTTTTCTTTACACCTACCTCTGCTAGGGCAGATGGAGTCTCTTTTTGGATGGAATACTCTCTGATGCATGCTATTGCTTCAATGAGGCTACAACCCAAGACAAACTGTTACTGTAACTGTAAAAGCACCATGTGTTTGAATATATGGTCATTACATTGAGCTCCATATGAAGTAACCATGCAGGGTTCTTAAAGAAAAAGGATATTGATAATAAAGGAAATGCAGTAAAGATGAGGCCAGAAATGTCCACACCTATTATAGTTATTTCTGGGTGCCCATGCAAACGTATTGTTTTGTTTTAAATGAGCCTGTGTCTATGTCGTTATTTTGATGTTACCTACTGCACTGGAAGGAAAAAAAATAAAACAATTCTGTATACAGTGCATACTACAGTAATTATTATAGCCTAGACCATATTTAGAAAGCAGTAAGAGCCATATTTAATAGGCTGTAAGAGAGCTTTTAGTAGCCTATTAGGCCACATAATGTGCATTCAGAGAGAGAGAGAGAGAGAGAGAGAGAGAGAGAGAGAGAGAGAGAGAGAACACTTTGACTTACAGTTTAAATACCACCTACAGCTAAAATTATACTAATTACCATAATAACTAATATATTGATATTCCTACGCCTACATATTCACTTATATTCATTAGAAACTATAATTCCTAGACAAATTTATATAATCTTATAAACTGATTGTTAATGCTGGCCAGAGGAAATCTGGCGCCCCCTGCTGAGTGTTCATCATATAGCTCCATCCTCGGTTGTTTTTTTCCCTGACTGGGATTGCTCAATTGTTTGTCAAGGAGGTTCTGGTGGTGTTTGTTGTCTTCTGTTTTCTTCTCTTTTCTTGGTTTGTTTTACTGTTTTATTTAGATTTGCTTGTTTTTTCTGTTCTTTTTTTGTTTGTTTGTTTGTTTTGGTGGTTCTGGTGCGTCCAGTCTGTTCTATGTTGTGTTTTGTTTTGACTTTTTGTTTTGTTTTGACGTGGTGGTTCTGGTGTGGGGTTTTATTCTATGCGGTTTCTTTCTCTTCTCTTGTTTATTCTGCTATTTGTTTGTTTTTCCCTGTTCTGTTTTCTTTTGTTTGTTTTGTCTTTTTTCTGTTTTGCTTTTTTGTTTAGTTTTGTTTGTTTCCCTGTTCTTCTTCTGTTGTTTTATTGTTTGTTTTGTTGGTTCCAGTCTGTTCCATGTTCAGTTTGGGCTCTGCTGGGGTCTTATTCTGTTTTGTTTTGTTTTGCATGTTCAGTGTGTATATGTCATATTATATTTTCATGTCATATACACGCAACCGGTCACTTTTTGAAATGCCCTGAACTGTTTAGCCACGCCCATGACCACGCGCGCTCGCTCACTACTTCCTTTCACGGTTTCTTTTTCTTTCTTTCTTTTTTTTTTTGACGATCACTTCCTTCTGGCGCGCGCTTGCACCCGTCCGCCTGTAAGAACACACGTTTGGTCCTCTCAGTCTGTTTGCTAATGAGGGAGAACTTCTCAAGAGATGATTTCAGTCATTATTTCAGCGACAGCATGACACCGTGGCCTTCCACGCGCGCTAGTTTCGCTCCGCGCGAGATCCGTTCTCGGAGATTTACCGAGTGCAGTCTGTTTCCGGTGCGACTTCTCTTATCTGCTGCACGCGGATCAAAGTGCAAAGAGGCGCGCGCCGCGACCGCACCGCGCGATCAGCTGAACGGGAAGTGAACTGCAGGAAACCAACCTGGGAGATATGAACGGAACAGGTGAATATACACTCGTCTTTCTGTCTCTGTGTCTCTCTCTCACACACGCACACACTCTCTTTCTCTCTGTCTCTCTCTCTTTCTGTCTCTGAGTCTCTGTCTCTCTTTTTTTGTCTCTCTCTCACACACTCTCTCTCTCTCTCTCTGTGTCTCTCCCTTTCTGTCTCTCTCTCTGTCTGTCTCTCTCTCTCTCTCTCTCTCTCTCTCTCTCTCTCTCTCTGTGTGTGTCGCTCTCTCTTTTTCTGTCTCTCTCTCTCTCTGTACCCTGTCATCTGCTTTCTCTTTATTGCCTCTTTCCCCCTCACTCTGTCTCTTTCCCCCTTCTTTCTCTCTTAGGACACTTCTTGTTATTGCCTCACTTTTCCTCTCACTGTCTATTTCCCTTCTGTCAATCTTACTCTTTCACTTTTATTGCCTCACTTTTCCTCTCTCACAGCCTGGTTCCTTTTTTTGTTTCAACCCGTCTCTTTCTGTGTCTCCTTTTTTTATATATATATATATATATATATATATATATATATATATATATATATATATATATATATATATATAAATAAAATAACCTTTCAGGTCACTAAGAAGCAAAGAGCTATGCATTGTGAAATATGCATTCAAATTGAACATCTCAGTATTTCAGTGTGTGACTTGCTATCTGATGTATTGCCTAATATCATGCTCTGCACAAGGTGAGAAGGTCAATCACTCTGGCAGATATGATAACATACTAGGGCAGAGGTCATTCCGATCAATCAGTCGCACAACGAAGTGATGCGCACATGTACGGATCAGCATGAATTAGGAATAGTTCAAGCGAAATGTTTATTAAAAAAAAAACAACCCCAACTATTTTCTCCCATACCACAAATGTATTTGATCTCGTTCGATGTCTGTAGTATAAGGCTAAAGTTGCTTAGACTTACACGAGTAAAGGAAGATCTCCGGTTTCGCATGGTGCATCGTTTAGTGAAAAATAACAGAATAAGTTTCTAATAAATAAAAAAAAAAGATTAAATATACAATTCAAATTCTTTTGAAGTAGAATTCTGCTTCTGAAGTGGAGAACATTGCTGCTAATGGAAACACGACAAACAATCTCGAGTCTGATGGTTGCATGGCGTGATAAGCTAATTGAAGACTGCTACTACTACTACTATTCTAGATATCAGTGTGTGATATAGCGTCAGAAACCACACGAGAAAGTCTGAGATTACTAGCCAACTCAAGAGGGGAAACTTCGGAGAAGTTCAAAGATGGGTGTGACATTTTGGGTAAAGGGACAGTTGTGTAACGCTGGTTCGTTTCTCAACTATGGCTTTAACTATAAACACTAAAACCAAGTGTTCAAAGTGAGTACATGGTCACTTATGAAATAGTAGGACGTTTAGCCGACTGGGGCTGTGGGGCTTCGTCAGTCCTGACACTTGACTAGGTGTGTTGTGTTTTGGGTTTCTTTGTGTTTAATGTCTCTTTCTCTCTCAGTTGCTGCAGCGGATGAGACGGAGGAGAACGGCGAGAAATCACAATGGAAATTGTTTATCGAGGATATCAGTGTCTTACAGCTGGTGCTGAGCTTCTTGTTTATGGGTGAGATACAGTACTCATGCCTGCAGACACACACACACTCGTACAATTATTTATGTAAGGAATTAACCACCAGGTGGACTGCTGGTGGATAGGAAAATCAAAAACAACACGAAGAAGAAGATGATGGTGTGATACAGCCCGATAACCAGCAGAGTTACCACTCTTCTACCACCCTGAAGCTGATCATTCATTTCGAACACGTTTTCTTTCTCTTACACCAAAACAATTAGCCAAAGATTACAGTTTCTGTTTATCAATGAACGACACTTCGCACTTTTTATCCATTTATAGTCACGTTTAATGTTGTGAAGCAAGTTCGTTCCTGTTATCACTTATGATATAGCAGCGATGAACATCTGCTCCTTCACCAGAATCTCTCTTTTTTTTTTCTTTCTTGAAGTTAATAAACTAAAAGAAAATGCAGCACAATAATATAAACCTTACAGCTTGCACTATCGTCAGAGTTGACGCTATAGAAAAGTCATCAACTTCTGACTAATCGAGAGTTCCGCTGTGCTGTAAATTGATAACTGGAATTAAAATGGATTAAAAAAACAAAAAACAAAACGTAAGGTTGTGTTCCAGTATTGTTTTGAACATGCCTCCGCGTTCTCCTTCCCCTGTCACTGTATTAAAAAGTGAAAAAAGCCAGCATGTTTTCATTCTAATCTGTAGCCTATGTGATTACAGACTCCAAACGGGTCTAGAATAGCCAGGTGGTGGTCGCTACCTCCCAAACATTTCAAATGTGTGACTATATAACGCAAATTCAGTCATTACGCAGACATGAGGAAAAACTTTTGAACAATACAGTCTCCTCGGAAACTGTCGGAACGACAAGGCCAATTCATTTGTTTCTGCTGTACACTGAAGACATTTGGGTTTTGCACATTTTCTGTCTTTGATTTGCAGCACAAACAAATGTATTTGGCCTTGCTGTTCCAATAGTTTTGGAGGTGACTGTATATTAATAAGTGATTCTGGATACTTCGACTTTCTATGTAGCCAGCTAGCTCCTCTATATGTACTGCTGATTTGAATATTTTATTTTATTTTACATTTAATCTGCTGGATAGTTAGCAAGCGACCTACCATTGCATGCTAGATAGTGGGCTACATCTAGACAGAAAATAGCCCGTCTCTGGAAGCACGTCATACATATTTACAAACACAGTTGTGTTTCAAATAAACCTTTATTAACTGTAGTATCAGCTGACAAGTAATCTGCTCTTGTGGTCTTTTCTGAGTACAGGAAAACTTCAAAACCTTTTGTTCATGCTAAGTGCAAATGCACTACATATGCAGTGAATAGCGTTATCTGAACAGCGAATCCCCTAATAGTGCCATCGTGTGTTTGATTTCAGTTTTACGTAGCCAGCTAGCTACTCCATGTGTTTAACTGGTGTGAATTTTTAAAATGTATTATGTTGGCTAGTTAGCAAGCTGCCTGTTTAGCATGCCAGCTAGTGGTCAGCATGCTAGCTTCTACTTAACTAAGTAACTGGTTAGAAAGTTAGCTATTTACTGTATCAAAATGGATTTTTTTCTTTACGTGGTTTGAAAGAAGTAGACTGGACAAATATTTAAACATTTGCTTCAGTTACACTTTTTTTTTTTCCTGTCATGGTCGAGTATGTCAGGAAAAATCTCTCCACCGCTGTGATGTACCGTAATGTAAGGAAGTCGACGAAGGTGTGTTGAAAATGGTATTGGAACGTAGAGTCTGTTTACATCTGTGGTAGATTTCTTTATCAGTTCTATCCATTTGAAGCATCTTTGTAGTGTAATGTCTGTAATATTGAATTGCAAGGGGCGATGCTAATTGTTTATGCTAATGTTTTTGTTTTGTGTAGGTGTGTTATGTCTGGCGTTGATGCTTTATCTGATGTTTACTCCACTGTGGCTGATTCCCACTCTCTACTTCACCTGGCAGATGATTGACTGGGACACGCCTGAGAGAGGTTTCTCACACACACACACACACACACACACACACACACACACACACACACACACACACACTCAAAGTGGCAGCATACACTGTCTTACTGTTTCACCCTCTTACACACAAACCCCTATTTATGAGTCAGGCTCCTCTCATCTTGCATTGTTAAATAATGCAAAAAAAAAAAGAATGCCAGAGATAGTGTCTGTGTTGAACATGTGAAAGTCTTGACTGTGGAATCACATCAAACAATAAAAAAAAAACATGCATTATTAATAAGTCTATTGATTTGTTTATATATCATGGCCGTGCCCTGTGCGCCGAGCCCCCCGGGATAGGCTCCAGGCACTCTGTGACCCTGTGTAGGATAAATAGTACAGAAACTGGACGGACGGATGGACCTCATTGCCAAGTAATCATTTCCGATCAGCTTGCAGGTTATTCTCATATCAGGACACTTTTAATGTAGCTCTGGTCCAAAAATCAATCATAGTTCCATATCGCATCTGTCGATATTATGGAACCGTGTTGGACTGGAACCATGACGACAAGCTTAAATAACAGTTTAGGCTAAAGTTATATTTATTTTGACATTTTAACTTTCGAAACTTCCAGTCATGAAAAGAAATAACGGTAACCGACTGATATGTGAGCGAGAGGACACTTGATGAATAAAATGACTATCAGTAAAACATGGACAAATCCTTTGTATTTGGCACACTGGCAAGTGGTCATGTTATAAACGAGAAGGTGCCAAGTACACTTTTCACATGCACCATTTTTAATATAGGTACATTTATCTAACAAATCATGACCCATACTTACCATACTGCTTGCATCTCTGTGCTTAAACCAGGTGGTAGAAGAACTGCGTTTGTGAGAAACTGGAGAGTATGGAAACACTTGAAAGACTACTTCCCAGTAAAGGTAATTAGACTACTACTCTAATCTTCCCACTACTCTGCCATTTCAACTGGGACACCATCGCTATCGCCACTGTACGGGCTGTTATTGTACTTTTGTATTATTCAAGTGCTCAAAGTTTCATTAGTCCCGAGAGAGCCAAGATTTTGAGTCAAGCATAACTGTAGATATTAGGTGCAGAACTTATGTAGCAGGCGCAGTAGTATTATTCCAGCTACCAAACAGGGAAAAACAAAAGATAAAATACCAAGGCAATACACGACTCTCCTAGCTAGTTAGCATGCTAGTAAGCAATCCGTTATGACTTCACACCCAGCATGTAAATTCGAAAGGAAACGCTACAGGATCTCCTGTCCTTGTGATGGACGTGAACACTCATGTGAAGTAGCTACACAAATAAAATCGGACACTCTACCTTTCCGGTTTTTCAGTTGGTGAAGACGGCAGAGCTGAATCCCAGGAAGAACTATATTCTGGGTTGCCACCCGCATGGCATCATGAGCATAGGCGCCTTCTCCTGCTTCGGCACAGAGACCGGCGGGTTTGCACAGGCGTTCCCGGGAATGCGCTCCTCTCTGGTCGTACTTGCTGGCCTTTTCCGCATGCCGCTCTTCAGAGAGTACCTCATGTTTGCAGGTGCGCATGCTAGAATCACAATTTGCTTCACACTAGGGGTATGATGCTATACCGTGATGAGAAAATAAGAATTAATTTTTGTAGTCATACTACATACAGTATACATACATGGATATATAAAACTAGAAATGTGTCGCATTTAAATAAGACATTGTATAATGTCTATAGTCATGAAATTGTGCTAGAAAATAGAAAATGGTGCACAGTACATGCCCGCTACTTACCGCTGTTTTTCACACACACTAGTGACTGTGTGAAAGCATCGCATTTTTTCCGTATTACAGCGTCTTCAATTGCATTAGTGGTCTGGGACGGAAACCACAAGCATGAGTACAAAACCCAAACCTTGTTAAAAAAAACAAAAAAAAACAAAGTGTTTCTGCAAAGCACATGCAACAAATTTGATTTCACTTTATTGAAATATTTTATTACAGTTACTTCCTGTGTGCAGTCTTTTTACTTTTCAATAAACGTAGGTTTCATAAATGGTATAAGTGTTTACTTTAACACTAAGGCACATTAAGGAATTTAAACAAGAGGGGAAAAAAAAGGGGAATTCCACCAAGACTGTAATAAATCTGTCTCGCTCTCGCGCAGGCGGGTTGCCAGTCAGTAAGAAGAGTCTGGAGTACATGCTGAGTCAAGCTGGTGTGGGCAACGCCATGGTCATCATCATCGGAGGAGCTGAGGAGTCACTGGCTTGTTCTCCTGGCGTGAACACGGTGGTCATGAAGCAGAGGAAAGGCTTTGTGCGTCTCGCTCTGGAAAACGGGTGAGAGAAAAGGAGAGAGAAAATACATACATTCTGTCACTTTTTGAAGGCCAGATGTGAAATACAGATCATAAATAAACTGCAGTCATTTTCAGTGGATGTTTTACGGCGACGAATCATAACTTTGAGACAGTTATGAAAACAATTTTGCATTCACTTTACGCTTTACCTGGCTGCTATCACAATAACTGCTATGTCCATATTTGGTAGAAGCTAATCTGCTGAATACTCAGTCATAGCATGTTATTTTTACATTTATACCATTTTTAAATTATATTGTTACTCCTTGGCACCTATCTTCTGCACTACCTGTTATATCAGACACTTCCACACTAAAACTGTCTACCGGTTGGCGCTACACTGTTACTGTACTGTCCTGAGTCGTTAGCACACGTCTGCACGTGCACCTTGTGTAGATCTTATTTAGCTCTGTGTCGTCATGTGCTTAGTGTGTTGTTTTACGTAGCACCGTGGTCCTGGATGAACGTTGTTTCCTTTCATTGTGTACTGTACCAGCTGAATAGGGATGAAGTGACAATAAAACCACTTGAACTTCATGTATTCGTCGGTTTCACAAGTCTTCTAGCGTTACGAAATGTAACTTCCTCGTCAGCGTCATACCGGTATGTCACTACACCACAAGTGCCAAATGGACCATAATGCCATTACATACTGAGCTGTAATTAAGTGGCATGTTAGAATATCACTGTTAAGATATAGCAAGGAACTGCTACTGTAGGTTTCTAATTTCTACGGTGAGATCTTGGTATTTAATGCAAAGTTTCCAACGTAATGTTTGCCTGATAAGTTAACACGCCGTCAAGCCACGCCTTATCCGGTTATTTGTGTTGAGTGTAGAATACAACACTTGGGGGCGCACTGTTACAGGAAAAGAATCATCAGGGTGGTGGTGTGATGTGGCCTGATGCAATAAACAAACAAACAAACAAATAAATAAATAAATACCCACCCACGGAGTGTTTTATTCATCTCTTATACCACAGCAATTACTTCCCGACGATTAGAATTTTTTTGCTTAATAAAAACACCACATCGTAGTTTTTATCCATGTATAGTTACATGATAATCTACATGTCATCCTTGTTATGACTTCAGGGCTGACCTGGTTCCAGTGTACTCGTTTGGGGAGAACGAGCTCTTCCCGCAGGTGCTGCTGTCCGAGGGCAGCGTAGGCCGCAGGCTTCAGACTCTGTTTAAGCGGGTGATGGGTTTTGCTCCATGTCTCTTCACTGGGGGACGCTGGCTGCTCCTGCCTTACAGGAGACCTGTCGTTACTGTGGGTGAGTGTGCTGTACATCCCAACACAACTCGTACATCTAATGCCACCTGTATAGCCATTCTTCTTCATCAAGTTTGGGTATGTTGACGCAGAGACGACACTCGCAATCATTTCAATTCAGTTCACATGGGATAAGTGCACTCTGTATAAATCACAGAGATGGGCCAGTCTTCGCAATGTAGTGCCATGAGTACTACATGAATCTGATTGTTTTCAGGATTGCGGTTGTTTAGGTTCTTGATCGTTAGTAGACCACATGACAAATAATATGTATGCATAAAATGGAATTCAACAACTTATCTAAAACCCCTGGATGCATAGGTTCTCAGACAAAATCTTATATTTGGCCAATACAATGTTTTTGTTTTGGCACGAGATGATAGAAAAGGGAATGCTTCCTAGATTGTCTTTAGGGCTATACTGTGTGTAGACAGCCTAATGTTTTTATACCTTTTCTTCTTCTTCTGGCTAACATGTCCATGGCAGTCCTTCCAGTCCCTCCAGGATTTTGCGATCGCAGAAATGAACGCAAACTCTAGGAAACTCCTCAATATTTGCAGGAGCTTGCAATTTTTCAAGTTTTCCGCAGATTTTGGCCAAGACGCATCACGTGACGTCATCACAACGTGCATTCAGCCAAGGCCCTCTTCGATTCGCGTGCGTCGAACATGAGTACAGCTAAAAGTTATCATTTACCAACAAATATTCCTGTGAAAGATTGCGTAAAACAATTTTATACGATTGTAATTTCGCCAGTCCAAGTAGTTTTCCGCACAAAAAAACTCTGAAATCCTGTATGGACTGGTCCGTAGAACCATCTGGTAAAAAGTTGTGAAATTTGGTACACTGATTAGGGAGGAACATGCTGACCAAATTTGTGCCACGTGCTGCCAATGCTCTAGCACCACCGTCGGGTCAAATTTGAAAGTACGTTTATGGTCATAACTTTTGAAGCACGTGTCCAAATTTTAAAAGCCAGGCATGTCTAGATTCCCTGCGTCGAGACGAGTTCAACACACTGATCTAGATTCATCTAAACTAATCCAGTCCAAATAGAGATTAATGCTGCTTTGCAGTTGCTGTTTTTCCCTCAACCTCCAGCACATGTTGAACAGAAAATGTTTTTTTTTTTTTTTAAAGAAAGCACTGCTGAATGTGATGCATGAGACACACGCTTAATTGTTATCCCTCTCGCTCTCTCTGTCTTAGTTGGAAGCCCCATCTCTGTGCCTCACATACGCAATCCATCCGAACAGCAGGTGGACCACTATCACAAGCTGTACATGGACTCCCTGTCCAAACTCTTCCACTCCCACAAAACCAGCTGCGGACTGGCCGACACACACGAGCTACGCATCATCTAAAACACTACACACGCAAACACGATGAATAGCATTAGTTATACAGTTTTCACAGGACTAGAAGGTCTCAGGAATAATTTTTTTATATAGTTTTAATCTAAATGCAAATGCTATGACAGTGTTTAATTTTACAGCTTGTATTACATTAGACATTACTAATTAATTTAAATAAAATTATGCTAGTCATGAATGTGATCTTAAAATAAACTAGCTACAGGGAAATCTTTCTAAATGCTAATTTTGTTTACAATTTTTTTTTTTTTTTTTTTTTTACACACATTTGTATTTATCTTGAATTATGTGGTGGAAAAAAAAAAGACTTAAATGGCTGAAAGTTGCCAGATCTGTACTGAAGTAAATTCATAAAGCAAATTCATCATTGGTACGTACATGGATTCTGTGTTGACATGCAGTATACAAGTATTATAAATGTAATATGAAATTTA
Source organism: Ictalurus furcatus (assembly GCF_023375685.1). Lineage (NCBI taxonomy): Eukaryota > Metazoa > Chordata > Actinopteri > Siluriformes > Ictaluridae > Ictalurus > Ictalurus furcatus. The sequence goes on from NC_071282.1 coordinate 3,054,195, forward strand.
TTCTGACTTTTATTCATCATTGTACGATATTGAAATCACATGCTGCCGCTCTCGTGTTCTTTATTAAAAAAAAATTTTTTAAACCTCCATAGACTGGGCTTTGAGAACTGACAAAGACGTGCACTAAGATGATGTTCTATTTTATTTTAATGTTAAGTTCAGTTATGCTCAGATGTGGGAACACTCGTAACTTCTATGATTTACACAAAATAACAAAATAAACGAATAAATGATCTTATTAATGTGGTAGGCTCACTGGGGCACTTACCACAATAACACCAACAGATTTGTGTGCCAGCAGAAAAGAATAAGCTTGCATTATGGTCTTTTTGGTTGGTAAAAAAGTACTTATAAAGAAGTACTGGTAAAGAAGGACTTATCTTTAAAAAAAAAAAAAACATAAATAAATAAAAATACTGTCTCATTTTGTGGTCAAATTCAGGATTTTCTTTCCAAAGTCGTCACATTTGTCTTGCCTGTAAAAGGGTGTAATGTTATGAGAATACTAACAAGCATCCCTTTACAGTATTTCTTTACATTCGAGATATTTCAGCATCAGTAAGCAATAAGACAAAGTCTGAAGCAAAAGGTTTACTCTAACTGGCCTAGAGCTAGCCTAATACCTACATACCTAAGGAAAAGACTGAAGGTTATTCGTTAGAAGATCATTCTGTGGCGTATGAAACACACTTCTCTTCAGGAGTTCCATCACATAGCGGAGTCGATGCTGTCGGATGGAAAGTGACACCGCGAGGAGAATTTAACTGAAGCGCAAAATACCATTACGACAAATATATTGCAAAACAAACGTTCAGACAAGCTAATATAGCCCTGCTGTGTTAGACAAAAGGTTTATCTCCGTATCTTGCGAGTATAATGAACAATTGGAGAAAATCTCATCCTGTGAAGCTGCAGTCCAGCTGCATGGCTTTTCTAAAACACCACGGACGTCAATGGCAGCATTTGAAATGATGATTGTTTCGTCGTTGTTTGTTTTTTTCTTGAACCATGATTATTTTGCAAACTTTCTTGCTAGCGCTGTAGTGTCATCGGGCTAAGTAGTTCATCCCACACTGCAGCGAGGAACCCGGTTTCTCCTCAGGCCGTAGTTATACACGAAGACGCTAAAAAAAATCCAGGGTTCTCAGTCCATCAGCACTGTAGCCCAACACACAGTTTTAATTCTAAGGCGATCCAGGGTGAAGTGGGTTTTCACTCATCGTGTGCAGGATCATACGGTCCACTTCAGACATCTGATAAACCAAAAAAAAAAAAAAAAGAAGACAAAGGAGAATACGTGTCAAGGTGCAGCCTGGAGAACCAGAGAGTCTGACAATGTGGCAGATTGTTAGAACTTTGACTGTCACTCACAAACTGCAATGGCAAAACATAAATGTGAAGTAGGCGTCCATTTTTTTTTATGCTTCACCCAGTGTGAAATGTATATATAGTATGGAAGCGTAAAGAGCTTGTTGTATTAAATATTCACAAATCTTGATATTTTGGACAAAGACAATGTGATTAAAAATATAAATTTGCACTAAATTTGAAAAAATGGTTATTGTTCCAACTAGTGGTTTAAATAAGGTTTAAAATGATGGTAGAAGTCCTGGTATGGTTTAAATGAATGGTATAAATCAGATCTTCTTCTTGAAGGGCGGGTTCATGTAGACGTTCCACCTGCTAGCCCTCACAGTGATAGTATTAATATTAATAACATGGTAGCGTGGCAATATATTAGTCTGAAAACAGGCCTACATTTCTAGGCTTAAGTGCACCTGTCTAAAAAATCTTGAAAGTATCTTGTTCTGCGAGTCTTGCACAAGCAGTATGGTTATAATGCTGAGAACGAAACGTCAAGCGATGTCTGATGTTTCTGATCGCCGATGCGATCCGTTTCATACACGGTAACCTCGTGTGCGTTACCTGGTCTCGTGATGTGTCGCTAAGCAGCGTACGCAGCAGTAGCGCGCACCACAGGACACGCAGGTGTAGTTGGAGGGGAAGCCGCACACGGCACAGAAGTGACGCTGAGGGAGCTTCGACGGCTCGGCGCACGCCGTCAGGTAGTTCGGACCCTCGCTCACACTCAACTCCTGGACAGAGGAAAATGGGAGAGAATTAAAACCTCACTCATATTTAAAACCAAAAAAAAATGTAAAATCGTCTGCTACAGCTCATCTGTAATCCCTTTCCTTAATCATTCCCTGCATGCGTTTATTCAAAGCGGTCTTAATTTCTGATTTTTTTCACCCATACGTTCTTTTTTTTCTTCCATCCGTCAATCGCTTCTTCTTTTCTTTCATTTCCTCGTTCCCAGCTTTCCTTTCTTTGTTGCTTTCTGCCTTTCTCACTTGCCTTCATTGATTTTTGCGTTGTTTCCTTCACTCATGTCGTTCTTTCTTTCTGTTCTTTAACTGCTCAAATGACCCCTACGGTCTGTCTTTCTTTCTCTTTCAGAGAGTGCTTTTTTAAATTTATTTAGATGGCCAAAAACTGCCCAAGTTTATTTTTCTGCCTAAAACATACTTTAGCACCTCAACTTTACACAAACCTAAAATAGTAAATAAATAAGGTGATCTAACTTCCTCCGGAATTCAGTTCCAAACCTATTCCAGCTTAATTAGTTGCATCAACTCTGTCGGATTTGGGCGTAAACACTATTCCATACACAGGGCGGAGTTTGTGTTCAATGCCTCACCTCCTCCTCGAGCAGGGCCTGGAAGTTTTTCCGGAAACGCTGCTTGAAATGATCACCTCTGGTCTTCTTCCTCCGTTTTCCTTACGAGTCACGACAAAAACACAGACGTGTCACGCTAAAGAAAAGGCGTAAAGGCACAAATCATCTACTACGAGATCTCACGTGTGAACATATATAGGAATATGTCTGGAAGTCTCTACGAGCACCTCCAGTCTCAGTCAGGAGACGCATGGCGAAAGAGCACGTTTACACTCTTGGAACTTCAAAATGTTTTGACGACACATCAGTGTTTGTATTATCACATCATTACTGATTTTTTTTTTTTATCATAAGCACTCTTACGAAGGAATTTGGTCCAGAACGCTCTGTTCCACTGGAAACTTTGTGTACGATATGGAGTTTTTAAATCACCTTTACCATGATACCATAAAACCGTGATATTTTTTAAGACTAGGTTATCATAAGAAACCGCAACAGCCCTACTCCAACATGAGCTGTAGGTCAGGTTCACGTGCGAAAAGGCATAAAACTGTAAAAACGGAAGCACGCGCTGGGAACGTGTTTTTATAATCATATTAAGAGGCAGAACCGGAGAAGTGTGAACGCGTCTGTACCGGGTTCGTCACTCTCGTCGAAATGCGGCAGGCGCTTCACCGGCGGTGGGAGGCTCGCGTGCGGGTCGTCCTGGAAGTTGTCCTTCTCGAGCGCCTCGAGCTGCCGCGTGAGCCTCCGCTGCCGAGTCGCTACATCCAGCACGCGCCGCTGGCTCGGGTCCTGAGAACGCACTGAGGGAACACAAACATCACATACAGTAGGAGGAGTTGTTGTTGTTGTTGTTGTTGTTGTTTTAACATAAACGTAAAGTCATGTACATCGATAAAACATTTAATTTTGCTGTTATATTAGTGAGATGATTCAGCTAGCGTTTAAAACCCGGGTTCATTAGTACTGACTAAACAATCTGGCTAACGGATTAGCATTATTATTATTATTAGCAAAAAAACAAGCGCGCTACAGTTTAAAGATTACTTTACCTAGCTAGCTAACAACCATTTATACAGATTATAGAAGCCATGTTATCAACAGTAGCTGGACAGAATAAACAAACACACAGAACATCGACACACCTACCTGCTATTTTCTTCTCCGCCATTTTCCAGAACTGTCTCTACGGCGACCCAAAGAGGACAAATCAGATGCGTTTCGTAAAAGCCACCGCGATTGTATTCTGAATAGTTCCCTAACCTGATTTAATGTCTCAGGATAAACGCTGAGGTTGAAGGAAAGTAACAATCTTTTTTTGTAGGATTCAACATCCGAATCTTTTAAAGTTATGTGATGCAATATGTTACTTCTTATATAGACGATTTGGATATTGAGTACACAATGTTGTTGTTTTTTTTTTTTTGGGTAAATGCTATATACTGATCTTATATATACGTTTATTATATATTTAATATTCTTCTTCTTCTTCCCCTTATTATTATTATTATTATTATTATTATTATTATTATTATATAATGATATATCGATCTTTTCTTATTCGATTTTGCCTCACTAACAAGCACTTTCAGAAAAGCTTAAAGCTATTCAAATGTATGACGTTATTATAACATAAATGCTTTATACAGTTGTGCATGTTTTAGTTTGTTAATGATTATATCTCTGTCATCCTTGTATCTTGTCATCATTTTATCTCCGTCATCCCTTTTTGGTGCTGTTTGTAACTTTAATATACACACAATATATATGACAATATTCAGGACAGGATATATATCTTTATATGTGTTGCGTTTAAATAATACAAAAAAGTCTTGCTAAGGACCAAGAATGACCTCGTATATCTTTTATAACTCAAATGCGCATCCTCCATATTGTATTGTCAGTTTAATGAGGTGAGTGAAGTATAAAAACAGCCCATGAAACAGGTTTGTCATGAATTCTGTATAAGTGGAAAACGCAGTTGGCCGCCAGGGGGCGGTAATGCCAGTGTCATTACGACATAGCACAAATGAGTGGTCCTTCAGCTCCAGAAGCAAAAGTGAAAGCAAGATCTTTATCAACAAATAACATCTGAAGCTCGTACAGCAAATGTCGTTATTTTAGCTTATTTAGGAATATTTCCATTTTAATATTTGTTTTTTTTTGTCACTAAAGAATATGGCGACAGCAGGCCAGAATGGTAATGATCAGACAATGGGTATGTTATATCATGTTTCTTTTTAAAGTAATTGTGTTCGGGTATTTTAAGTTCTGTTTTTAATTTTTCTCCTGTGAAAATTTGTCATTTGGTTTTCTGATGGTAGTCCTTTCAAATATAAAAAAAAACAAAAACAAAACCCGAATGATTGGGGTGACATTTAGCCCTTGTATTTTTAAAACCTTTTTCAACAGTGAATAAGACAGCAATTCATTTAAAGTGTGTAAATCCATCTCAGGCTACATCTTCAGTTTAAGTTAAGGTTGTTGTGAAGGACCAATTTCTGTTGTTTAACATATATAGCTCATGAGCATACAGCTATTCAGATGTTGAAACAGGGTTTTCAAAGTGGGGGCCGCCTGGGGGCGCCGGGGGGGGGGGGGGTCTCAACAATTTGGTGTGAAAAATAAATTCTCACTCTCAGACAACCACACACACACAATCAATTCCTAATGTAATGTAATGTAAAGATGTATTAATAATGTAATTATTAATTTAAAAAAAAGGGGGATATATTCAGAAGTCTGTATTTTTAATGTGTTTTAAAGACATCTTGCAAAAGGGGGGCCCTCGGTCAAATGTTAATGCCATTTGGGGGGCCTTGCCCTGGAAAGGTTTGGGAACCCCTGTTCTAAAACACTTCCCTCTTACAGTTGAAACCACATTTGGACATGATGTGGGCATAGAGAGAATACTTCAAGAACAAATACCAGGTCTGCAGAAGGTGCAGAAGGTGGAGGAGAGTGATTTCATTCTGGTTTTCTGTCCTGTTGTTTCACAAGCTGGAACTGACATTGAAGAAGCAGTGAAGAATCTTAATACCCTAGCAGGTAAAACACTCAGTATTTCAATGAGTCAGTGTGGGATCAAGTAAGTATAGTTATATGGACTAAACGCCACATATCAGCTCTTGAGTAAATCAGAGTTTTTATTTTTAGTTGTGCTATATGTGTAGAACACGGGTTTTAAAGACTAAAAGTTTCAGCATGTTTGCAAGAATCCAATGTCTTTTCGATGGACTCTTTCTTTTTTTTTTTTTACATTCAATCAATTTACATTCTTATTAAATAAAAATTTTAATTGATATTTAATGTAAGTTATTTACATTTCAAAAATCTCATAATTTAATTCCATTTCATGCAATTTATTTACTTTTCAGAGAACATATTGAGGCAGGGAGCTTACTTACATTAGTGCCAGGAAAATGCATAAATTGTAAGAGAGTAAAATTAGGCAGGAAAATAAGGCAAAACAACTTTTTTCTTCATTCTGAATACTGCCAAGGGTTTTTTTTCTTACAATGTATATTTATCAAAAATGAAAGTATAGAATATAGTTTCACTTTCTCTTTTGTAAACTCACTAAAGCTTACATCATATCCTCTAATCAGATCAATTCCAGGTGAAAATCTGAGATTGGGACCTTGTATTTTTCCAGTTTTTATTTATTTATTTATTTCTAATCCAAATTAAATAACAGCACCTTAGCACTTAAGGTTTTGTGCTAGTGACTGATAAGTTGTGAGTTTAAATAAATGTTCAGTGACCGGTTTAATGATGCAGAAATGATGAATCCATTAAACTCATTCTCAAACATCTCCATGAAAAGGTAACAAACCTGCAGTTCTGGTGGTGCTTCATCACACGTTTGATCCTGAGTGTGTTGTACCAGACAGCAGCAGAGCTGTAAAGAGAGACGATACGATCACAGTCGACTGTCTGTTCCATGAAGATCAGGGATTGCTGGAATGTCCTCAAAATGATAAAGCACTGTCCCAAGTTATAAACTGGTATCATCCTGAGGCGAGGATTTTCTTTCTTTCTTTTTCTTTCAAAAATTCTGTTGATTTTGATGTTGTGCAACAAAATTAAATAGGGTAATCTTTACATTTTAACTCTCAAAAACAGCTGAAAATGTTCTAATAATATATTCTACAGGCAATTTCGGAAAGAACACCAAGTAGAAGTCCAAGTAAGTCACATTATTACAGCCAGTTTTTATATACAATGTAATACCAGCACATAAATAATTATTTAATTGGTTAATTTAATGAATTATTTAAAAAAAAAAAAAACTAAACAAAACCCTTGCAACTCTTGAGTTATTAGCCTCTTGAAATACTAGTGGCTTTTTTTTTAATGTTCAATAATTAGCCTGAATCATGCAATACAGATAAAATAGTCCCAGGAATCACTTATACTGCATTATGTTATGGTGACTGGTCGTTTGGTGTTTTTCTGCCCTCTGTGATTTATTTTTCTTTAGATCAGGACCATACAGTTAACCAGATGTTGAATCATGCTCTTCTAAAATACTTCACCCTGGTGGTTGAAAACACATTAGGACATGATGTGAGGTTTTTGTTTCTTTTCTTTTTTTCTAAAGGTGACTCTGCAGATTGAGTTTGATTACCAGTGCAGTAGACATTAATTGGTTTGTAGTACAATAAAATTCAATAGGGTGAGCTTTTAAATCTATATATTTTAAATATATTTTACAGGGCATTTTGAACAAGCCACCAAGAAAACATCCAAGTAAGCAATGTTTTAATTTACTTACCTGAAACATGCACACAGGCCGGTGAGAAAGACACTTTATCTGTCTTTAATTTTTTTAACCCTTACTTTACCCACGTATTTATAAATGTAATATCGGTGGGACACAAAAGGCATCATTCATCATAAAGGTGTTACTTCCATTATAAGTTCAATCATTTGGTGTTTCTCTGCACTCTGCAACTTATTTCTGTTAGCTCAAGACCATACTGCTAACCAGATGTTGAAGCAACCTGTTCTCAAACACTTCACTCTAATAACTGGAAACACATTAGGACATGATGTGGGCATAGAGAGGAAACTTCAGGAAGTAATACCAGGTCTGCAGAAGGTGCGGAATTTGGAGGAGAGTGATTTCATTCTGATTTTCTGCCCTATTGTTTCACGAGCTGGAATTGACATTGAAGCAGCAGTGAAGATGCTTAATACCCTACCAGGTAAAACACTTATTATTACACATGTATGTAGAATCAAGAATGTATAGCTCTGTTGAACGGCAGCCTAAACTGGTTTATTGGCACTTGTGTGAGACAGTATTGATTTTTTTGATGTGTTGTATGTGATGTAAGGCGTAAGTTTTGAATGACAGGTTTGATCAACTTTGTTATTAATCCATTTGTTCGGGCAGGATGGGGCCTCAGCAGGCATCAATTATAAACATAAAATAAAGAGAAGCTAAAGAGAAAATATAACATAACCTCATTTGTCTTCATTCTGAGTGTTGTTAAGTTTATTTACCTTTTATATTTGACCAAAGTTAACGTTACCATATGAAAAACTTTTGCTTTCTTATTTATGGAATAGGTAAAGTTTAGAGGGTCGTCATGCAATTGAATTAATTCCAACTGAAAATCTGGAACTGGGACCTTGTATTTTTCCAGATGTTCTGATCCAAAATAAACAGTGACATAACAGTGCTTAACAGCCTGTGCTAGTTCAAGTAAATTTTACAATGAATGATTTAATGATGCAGAAATGATAAATCCACTAAACTCAAATGTCTCTCTCAAAAGGTAACAAGCCTGCAGTTCTGGTGGCGCTTCATCACACGTTTGATCCGGAGTGTGTTGTACCAGACAGCAGCAGAGCTGTAAAGAGAGACGATACGATCACAGTCGACTGTCTGTTCCATGAACATCAGGGATTACTGCAATGCAGAAAGAATAATGAGGGCTTTAACTCTGTTTCAGAGTGGATTAAGACTCAGGTACGTTTGCTTTTCCGAGTTCAATTTCTCAAATTTTCAGAACATCTCCCAGTTTTCCTACCATTGTTGCACTTGACTAGATACCCTCTAGTATTTACTGATATAATGATTATTCTTTTTTCATTCATTAATTCATGGCCACACCTTATTAAATATGATCAACATATCACCTTAAAGACTCTGTAACAATCAGCATTCAACACAGGAAAAGGATTTCTGTTGGAAACTTCCTGAGGTCACTCCCTATGTGGAATTCTCCCAAAATTCTCCCAAAATAGAGAATTACATTAGTGACTTTTAAAAAACAGACTGATTTTAGAAATATGTAGAAATCACCTTGAAATACTGCTGCTGTTGGTGGTTTGCTTGGTGTTTCTGTTTGTTCGTTGTTCTGTACCTTAGATTCAGAGTTCAACCCTTTGTAGCTGTGGATTTTGTGTGTGTGTTTGCAGGTTGATAAAAAAACTGAAAAGAATGAAAACATTGACAGATCCAGTGAGTATGACAAGATATTAATTCATTTAAGATTTATTCTATTAACCTGGGAATCAGGAGCATTATGCCAGGGAAAAACATCTGAATGTGTTCGGGTGACAGGGTTGAGTGAAGGCAGTGGATCTAAAATGTGCATTTCTTCATAACCTGCGATGGAAAAGGGTGTTTCAGGAATCAGATGTTCTACAGATTTATACATTAATAATAAACTAATACGATTTGTGGAGTATTTTAATGTTTATATTGAAAGGAAAAGTGGGTTTCTATGTTTTATTAATGTTTTAAGTTACTTACCTGAAACATGCACACAGGCCGGTGAGAAAGACACTTTATCCGTCTTAATTTTTTTTTTTACCCTTTACACACATATTTATAAATGTAATATCAGTGGGACACAAAATGCATCATTCATCATAAAGGTGTTACTCCCATTATAAATTCAATCATTTGGTGTTTCTCTTCAGTCTGCAACTTATTTCCGTTAGCTCAAGACCATACAGCTAACCAGATGTAAGCCTTGACTTAGATGAAGATCAGATCACATTTTATTACAAATTTATTCAGAAAACCATGAAATTCCTAAAGTTTCACATACTTTTTCTTGCCACTGTATAAGTTTAATCATTTGGTGTTTCTCTTCACTCTGCAACTTATTTCCGTTAGCTCAAGACCATACGACTAAAAAGATGTTGAAGCAACCTGTTCTCAAACACTTCACTCTAATAACTGGAAAGACATTAGGACATGAAATGGGCATAGAGAGGAAACTTCAGGAAGTAATACCAGGTCTGCAGAAGGTGCAGAAGGTGGAGGAGAGTGATTTCATTCTGGTTTTCTGCCCTATTGTTTCACGAGCTGGAATTGACATTGAAGCAGCAGTGATGACTCTTAATACCCTATCAGGTAAAACACTTATTATTCCAATAAAGTTCTGTTATTGAACATATATGTGGGATCAAGCAAGTATAGCTCTGTTGAACAGTAGACTATTTTCCAGATGTTTAAAAAAATATATAAAATATTTAGTAACACCTCAATGCTTAAGGTTCTGTGCTAGTGAAGGATCAATTCTGAGTTCAAGTAAATGTTCAGTGACTGGTTTAATGATGCAGAAATGATGAATCCATTAAACTCATTCTCAAACATCTCCATGAAAAGGTAACAAACCTGCAGTTCTGGTGGTGCTTCATCACACGTTTGATCCGGAGTGTGTTGTACCAGACAGCAGCAGAGCTGTAAAGAGAGAGAATACGATCACAGTCAACTGTCTGTTCCATGAAGATCAGGGATTACTGCAATGCAGAAAGAATAATGAGGGCTTTAACTCCGTTTCAGAGTGGATTGCTCAGGTACGTTTGCTTTTCTGAGTTCAATTTCTCAAATTTTCAGAACATCTCCCAGCTTTCCTTCCATTGTTGCACTTGATGAGGTACCCTCTAGTATTTACAGATATAATTATTATTATTTTTTCTTCTTCTGATAAACAGGTATTTCCAAAGACAAAGAAAGGAATTATGTCTAATGTAAGTAAGATGGAAACCTTTTAAAACACTCTGGAGCCTCGAAGTTGATGTTAATTTTTTTTTTTGTAAGGTGTGGGCACAAATGTGTACTTTCAGGCCATTATTAACTATCTATTGGGCATGTATTATTATTATTATTATTATTATTACAATTTGTGTTCATGACTTAATATATTGTGGAATGCCATACTCAGCACATGGTCTTATTTGGTGTGAACAGGAACAAAATCCTGTTTATTGTATGTGCGAATTCGCTGGAGATGCAACACTAGTGTCTCCAGTATAGCTATAAGAAGTGCAATATTATCAGACATCTCCATGCTTATTTTCCTGTGGCCATATTTGGTCAATTCATCTGAGCTCTCTTATGTTCACCTACATTAAAATACAATAGTAGCCACAAGTATTTTATGGTCACAAATATATGAATGAGAAATAATGAGAATAGATAGATGAGAACCTCATAGATTCATTTATAAACTTAACTTGTATGTTAATTCATGGCCACACCTGATTAAATATGATCAACATATCACCTTAAAGACTTTGTAACAAACAGCAATCAAAACAGGAAAAGGATTTCTGTTGGAAACTTCCCGAGGTCACTCCCTATGTGGAATTCTCCCAAAATTCTCCCAAGATAGAGATTTACATTAGTGACTTTAAAAAAACAGACTGATTTTAGAAATATGTAGAAATCACCTTGAAATACTGCCGCTGTTGGTGGTTTGCTTGGTGTTTCTGTTTGTTTGTTGTTCTGTACCTTAGGTTCAGAGTTCAACCCTTTGTAGCTGTGGATTGTGTGTGTGTGTTTGCAGGTTGATAAAAAAACTGAAATGAATAAACAATCGGACAGATCCAGTGAGTATGACAAGATATTAATTCATCTAAGATATGTTCTATTAACCTGGGAATCAGGAGCATTATGCCAGGGAAAAACATCTGAATCCTTTATTTTCTGAAAACTACTGACAAACATAAATACATAACATTTTAATATGACTATGAATGTTGATTTTTTTCAGAAAGACAAGTCTCCAGTTGGATGGATTGGTTCAACCAACCTGACAGTATGTGACTTTTTTTTAAACTATTTACCTGATAATACTCTGAGTAAATATAAAAACCCAGGATGATAGTTATCACACAAATATAATAATAAGCAATAGATCAAAAAGACAACAAATTAATCCTAAGTTTTAGATGTGACAGTTGCTTTATTTCTTGCTCTTCGGAGCGCGCTGTGTGCTCCAGTGCTAGCACGAGGGGAAATCGTGACAAGGTACTGCAGATTTATTTATTTATTTATTTATTTGGGTGCAGGTGGGGTTATTACTTTAAGATTGTTGTGAAGGTTTCAGCATATTTGCAAGCATTCACTAGAAATAAAGAAAAAAGACAGAGACAGCATTTTTCTTTTTCCCAAACTCTTAAGAAAACTCAGATTACACAACTTCCTGTTGAACATGTGACTTGTTGAATATTCCAAATATTTCATAGGGGTGAATGTGTTCGGGTGACAGGGTTGAGTGAATGCAGTGGATCTAAAATGTGCATTTCTTCATAACCTGCGATGGAAAAGGGTGTTTCAGGAATCCGATGTTCTACTGATTTATACATTAATAATAAACTAATACGATTTGTGGAGTATTTTAATGTTTATATTTAAAGGAAAAGTGATTTTCTATGTGGGGGCGCACGGTGGCTTAGTGGTTAGCACGTTCTCCTCACGCCTCCAGGGTCGGGGGTTCGATTCCCACCGTGGCCCTGTGTGTGTGGAGTTTGCATGTTCTCCCCGTGTTGCGGGGGTTTCCTCCGGGTACTCCGGTTTCCTCCCCAGTCCAAAGATCCATGGTAGGCTGATTAGCGTGTCTAAAGTGTCCGTAGTGTACGAATGGGTGTGTGAGTGTGTATGTGATTGTGCCTTGTGATGTACTGGCACCCTGTCCAGGGTGTACCCCGCCTTGTTCCCCATGCTCCCTGGGATAGGCTCCAGGTTTCCCCGCGACCCTGAAAAGGATAAAGCGGTATAGAAGATGGATGGATGATTTTCTATGTTTTATTAATGCTTTATGTTACTAACCTGAAACATGCACACAGGCCGGTGAGAAAGACACTTAATCTGTCTTTAATATTTTTTTTTACCCTTTACCCACATATTTATAAATGTAATATCAGTGGGACACAAAAGGCATCATTCATCATAAAGGTGTTCCTCCCATTATAAGTTCAATCATTTGGTGTTTCTCTGCACTCTGCAACTTATTTCCGTTAGATCAAGACCATACAGCTAAAAAGATGTTGAAGCAACCTGTTCTCAAACACTTCACTCTAATAACTGGAAAGACATTTGGACATGAAGTGGGCATAGAGAGGAAACTTCAGGAAGTAATACCAGGTCTGCGGAAGGTGCAGAAGGTGGAGGAGAGTGATTTCATTCTGGTTTTCTGCCCTATTGTTTCTCAAGCTGGAACTGACATTGAAGCAGCAGTGATGACTCTTAATACCCTACCAGGTAAAACACTTATTATTCCAATAAAGTTCTGTTATTGAACATATATGTGGGATCAAGCAAGTATAGCTCTGTTGAACAGTAGACTATTTTCCAGATGTTTTTTTAAAAAAAATTTAGTAACACCTCAGTGTTTAAGGTTCTGTGCTAGTGAATGATCAATTCTGAGTTCAAGTAAATGTTCAGTGACCGGTTTAATGATGCAGAAATGATGAATCCATTAAACTCATTCTCAAACATCTCCATGAAAAGGTAACAAACCTGCAGTTCTGGTGGTGCTTCATCACACGTTTGATCCGGAGTGTGTTGTACCAGACAGCAGCAGAGCTGTAAAGAGAGAGAATACGATCGCAGTCGACTGTCTGTTCCATGAAGATCAGGGATTACTGCAATGCAGAAAGAATAATGAGGGCTTTAACTCCGTTTCAGAGTGGATTGCTCAGGTACGTTTGCTTTTCTGAGTTCAATTTGTCAAATTTTCAGAACATCTCCCAGCTTTCCTTCCATTGTTGCACTTGATGAGGTACCCTCTAGTATTTACAGATATAATTATTATTATTTTTTCTTCTCCTGATAAACAGGTATTTCCAAAGACAAAGAAAGGAATTATGTCTAATGTAAGTAAGATGGAAACCTTTTAAAACACTCTGGAACATCGAAGTTGATGTTAATTTTTTTTTAGTAAGGTGTGGGCACAAATGTGTACTTTCAGGCCATTATTAACTATCTATTGGGCATGTATTATTATTATTATTATTATTATTATTATTATTATTATTACAATTTGTGTTCATGACTTAATATATTGTGGAATGCCATACTCAGCACATGGTCTTATTTGGTGTGAACAGGAACAAAATCCTGTTTATTGTATGTGCGAATTCGCTGGAGATGCAACACTAGTATCTCCAGTATAGCTATAAGAAGTGTAATATTATCAGACATCTCCATGCTTATTTTCCTGTGGCCATATTTGGTCAATTCATCTGAGCTCTCTTATGTTCACCTACATTAAAATACAATAGTAGCCACAAGTATTTTATGGTCACAAATATATGAATGAGAAATAATGAGAATAGATAGATGAGAACCTCATAGATTCATTTATAAACTTAACTTGTATGTTAATTCATGGCCACACCTGATTAAATATGATCAACATATCACCTTAAAGACTCTGTAACAAACAGCATTCAAAACAGGAAAAGGATTTCTGTTAGAAACTTCCCGAGGTCACTCCCTATGTGGAATTCTCCTAAAATTCTCCCAAAATAGAGATTTACATTAGTGACTTTAAAAAACAGACTGATTTTTAGAAATATGTAGAAATCACCTTGAAATACTGCCGCTGTTGGTGGTTTGCTTGGTGTTTCTGTTTGTTCGTTGTTCTGTACCTTAGGTTCAGAGTTCAACCCTTTGTAGCTGTGGATTGTGTGTGTGTGTTTGCAGGTTGATAAAAAAACTGAAATGAATAAACAATCGGACAGATCCAGTGAGTATGACAAGATATTAATTCATCTAAGATATGTTTCTATTAACCTGGGAATCAGGAGTGTTATGCCAGGGAAAAACATCTGAATCCTTTATTTTCTGAAAACTACTGACAAACATAAATACATAACATTTTAATATGACTATGAATGTTGATTTGTTTCAGATAGTTGGATGGATTGGTTCAACCAACCTGACAGTATGTGACTTTTTTTTAAACTATTTACCTGATAATACTCTGAGTAAATATAAAAACCCAGGATGATAGTTATCACACAAATATAATAATAAGCAATAGATCAAAAAGACAACAAATTAATCCTAAGTTTTAGATGTGACAGTTGCTTTATTTCTTGCTCTTCGGAGCGCGCTGTGTGCTCCAGTGCTAGCACGAGGGGAAATCGTGACAAGGTACTGCAGATTTATTTATTTATTTGGGTGCAGGTGGGGTTATTACTTTAAGATTGTTGTGAAGGTTTCAGCATATTTGCAAGCATTCACTAGAAATAAAGAAAAAAGACAGAGACAGCATTTTTCTTTTTCCCAAACTCTTAAGAAAACTCAGATTTCACAACTTCCTGTTGAACATGTGACTTGTTGAATATTCCAAATATTTCATAGGGGTGAATGTGTTCGGGTGACAGGGTTGAGTGAATGCAGTGGATCTAAAATGTGCATTTCTTCATAACCTGCGATGGAAAAGGGTGTTTCAGGAATCCGATGTTCTACTGATTTATACATTAATAATAAACTAATACGATTTGTGGAGTATTTTAATGTTTATATTTAAAGGAAAAGTGATTTTCTATGTGGGGGCGCGCGGTGGCTTAGTGGTTAGCACGTTCTCCTCACGCCTCCAGGGTCGGGGGTTCGATTCCCACCGTGGCCCTGTGTGTGTGGAGTTTGCATGTTCTCCCCGTGTTGCGGGGGTTTCCTCCGGGTACTCCGGTTTCCTCCCCAGTCCAAAGACATGCATGGTAGGCTGATTGGCGTGTCTAAAGTGTCCGTAGTGTACGAATGGGTGTGTGAGTGTGTATGTGATTGTGCCTTGTGATGTACTGGCACCCTGTCCAGGGTGTACCCCGCCTTGTTCCCCATGCTCCCTGGGATAGGCTCCAGGTTTCCCCGCGACCCTGAAAAGGATAAAGCGGTATAGAAGATGGATGGATGATTTTCTATGTTTTATTAATGCTTTATGTTACTAACCTGAAACATGCACACAGGCCGGTGAGAAAGACACTTAATCTGTCTTTAATATTTTTTTTTACCCTTTACCCACATATTTATAAATGTAATATCAGTGGGACACAAAAGGCATCATTCATCATAAAGGTGTTCCTCCCATTATAAGTTCAATCATTTGGTGTTTCTTTGCACTCTGCAACTTATTTCCGTTAGCTCAAGACCATACAGCTAAAAAGATGTTGAAGCAACCTGTTCTCAAACACTTCACTCTAATAACTGGAAGGACATTAGGACATGATGTGAGCATAGAGAGGAAACTTCAGGAAGTAATACCAGGTCTGCGGAAGGTGCAGAAGGTGGAGGAGAGTGATTTCATTCTGGTTTTCTGCCCTATTGTTTCACGAGCTGGAACTGACATTGAAGCAGCAGTGATGACTCTTAATACCCTACCAGGTAAAACACTTATTATTCCAGTGAAGTTCTGTTATTGAACATATTTGTGGGATCAAGCAAGTATACCTCTGTTGAACAGTAGACTATTTTCCAGATGTTTAAAAAAATATATAAAATATTTAGTAACACCTCAATGCTTAAGGTTCTGTGCTAGTGAAGGATCAATTCTGAGTTCAAGTAAATGTTCAGTGACTGGTTTAATGATGCAGAAATGATGAATCCATTAAACTCATTCTCAAACATCTCCATGAAAAGGTAACAAACCTGCAGTTCTGGTGGTGCTTCATTACACGTTTGATCCGGAGTGTGTTGTACCAGACAGCAGCAGAGCTGTAAAGAGAGACGATACGATCACAGTCGACTGTCTGTTCCATGAAGATCAGGGATTACTGCGATGCAGAAAGAATAATGAGGGCTTTAACTCCGTTTCAGAGTGGATTGCTCAGGTACGTTTGCTTTTCCGAGTTCAATTTGTCAAATTTTCAGAACATCTCCCAGCTTTCCTTCCATTGTTGCACTTGATGAGGTACCCTCTAGTATTTACTGATATAATTATTATTATTTTTTCTTCTTCTGATAAACAGGTATTTCCAAAGACAAAGAAAGGAATTATGTCTAATGTAGTAAGTTGGAAACCTTTTAAAACACTCTGGAACATCGAAGTTGATGTTAATTTTTTTTTAGTAAGGTGTGGGCACAAATGTGTACTTTCAGCCCATTATTAACTATCTATTGGCCATGAATAATAATAATAATAATAATAATAATAATAATAATAATAATAATAATAATTATTATTATTATTATTATTATTACAATTTGTGTTCATGACTTAATATATTGTGGAATGCCATACTCAGCACATGGTCTTATTTGGTGTGAACAGGAACAAAATCCTGTTTATTGTATGTGCGAATTCGCTGGAGATGCAACACTAGTATCTCCAGTATAGCTATAAGAAGTGCAATATTATCAGACATCTCCATGCTTATTTTCCTGTGGCCATATTTGGTCAATTCATCTGAGCTCTCTTATGTTCACCTACATTAAAATACAATAGTAGTCACAAGTATTTTATGGTCACAAATATATGAATGAGAAATAATGAGAATAGATAGATGAGAACCTCATAGATTCATTTATAAACTTAACTTGTATGTTAATTCATGGCCACACCTTATTAAATATGATCAACATATCACCTTAAAGACTCTGTAACAAACAGCAATCAAAACAGGAAAAGGATTTCTGTTGGAAACTTCCCGAGGTCATTTGCTATATGGAATTCTCCCAAAAAAGAGATTTACATTAGTGACTTTAAAAAACAGACTGCTTTTAGAAATATGTAGAAATCACCTTGAATACTGCCGCTGTTGGTGGTTTGCTTGGTGTTTCTGTTTGTTCGTTGTTCTGTACCTTAGGTTCAGAGTTCAACCCTTTGTAGCTGTGGCTTTTGTGTGTGTGTGTTTGCAGGTTGATAAAAAAACTGAAAAGAAAGAAATCTTTGACAGACTCAGTGAGTATGACAAGATATTAATTCATTTAAGATATGTTCTATTAACTTGGGAATCAGGAGCATTATGCCAGGGAAAAACATCTGAATCCTTTATTTTCTGAAAACTACTGACAAACATAAATACATAACATTTTAATATGACTATGAATGTTGATTTTTTCAGATAGAAACATGACAGTATGTGGCTTTTTTTTAAACTACTTACCTGATAATACTCTGAGTAAATATAAAAAAACCAGGATGATAGTTATCACACAAATATAATAATAAGCAATAGATCAAAATGACAACAAATTAAACATAAGCTTTAGATGTGACAGTTGCTTTATTTCTCTTCATGCAAATGAGTATAGAAAAAAGAAAATATGATGATGAATCCACAGAAGGACATGTCCTGCCTGGACCATCTCCCCGACCCTGAAGGATCTCTGACGAGCGCTCTCCTACACACAGATTTAGTGAATCAGCGGTGCAATAAGAAAATATTTAGAAACAAATGTATTACGTTTCAAGCTTGATTTAATGATGTGAAATTATGTAAAACGCTTACTGCCTGCATTATGACTTAATGTTCTGAATACTGCTCAGTAATTATTATTTTCTCCATACCGCGCATTTATCTGTGGCTCTCTCTCTTCTTCCTACAACTATCTTCAATCTTGTTTATGATCCGTGGACACTGTAATGGACTTTAAGATAAAATACAATGAAATAAGGAATAATTACAATAAGCAGTATATCATGATTTAATAATATTATATGCATTATGGCTTAATATTAAATATATAAGGAATAAAACCCTGTAGCTCTGTGTTGCTATATTAATGACAGGCGGTCTGTTGCAGCCTCATGGGGACCGGAGTTATTATTATCACTCCAAAGTTGATTATTTTCCTATAACAGCACATCTGGAAGTGTTTATTTCTCCTATACCACAGCAACTGGCCATCACTGACAATGTTTTATTAATTAAACAACATGTCATAATTTGTATCCATATCTAGTGTGAAAAAGCAGCTGTATAGCAGCTATAACTTGTGGTACAGTAAACTGTGAAACAGGAGGAACGTGAAAGATTAAACAATTTGTTCATAAGACTCTGTACAAGACAGGAGGAACTGAAACAACTGTACAAACATAACATTTCCTCTAGGTTAATTATGTAGTTAATTGGTTGAAACTGAAACATGAACATCCTCTCACGCTGAGTCAGGAAAACAAGGTGTGTAAATGCCTATACGAGGTCCAAGTAGGGCTGCAGTGGTATACCGGTTTCAGGGTATACCGTGGTATGAAAATTGAAGATTATCACACCATGTTAAAAAAACAAAAAAAAAACAGACGGAGAATCTCACCTGCTCATGTGCATCTCCTGTGGAAGAATCTCATGTGGAATATCGCATTAAACAGTTGCGAGTAAAGCACCGTTTCCATCCCATATGATCAAGAGGAAAAAAACGTCGCTTCCGAGAAACTGGTGAAAAAGTCTCAATACCAATGCAAGTTGTTGAAACTGGGGAAAAGTGTGTATGAAGTGTGTATGAGTTAAAGGTACAGGGGCAGTCTGGCTAAAATGACATGGTAGAAGGATTCCCACACGTTCCTGTCTTTTTGTAGCGATGTGAATATATTTAAATTCGTCATTCCAATTCTGCTTGACTCGCTCTTAAATTACATCTGACTCCAATTGTAAAAACCTTGATGTTGTATTTATTTCTTAGTTATTCATATTTTGATACTTTTGATCTTCTATACTTGATTAAATCTAATTGATTCTATATTTTAAATCATTCGGATTCCGTGTCGAGTCCCACGCCGGTCGTGTGCGCAGATCTCATGGTCACAAACTCACCAGTCTTGGTCATTAGCCAGAGGTAATTGACTAATACTACTTAGACGACCGTCCCATGCTTACCCTTTCCTAAATAGTACTTTATTAGTCCCCTTAGATAGTGTAACACAGTTATAGTAACGTTATCTCTAGTCACAAGTCATGACCACTAAAATCTACAGAGACAGACCAATAATATCGGAGTAGAATTAGCCTTATATAATCATGCCATAGTTTCCTATGTACACGTTAGCTAGAAAAATATTAGAGTAATCAGAGGTTTAGACTTCATCTTATTTAGACTAGGTCGATCAACTTTATGTTGTCCTAAACGGATATTTCCTATTGAGCCTGTACACTCCAAGTACACTTAACTTAATGCCAAATTGTTAGCCTGTACATACCTGGTCGCAGATTTGCTGTAACAAGGATTTACCATAATTTACTAGAGACAATAATTTCAAAATAATTCCGAATATAATCAATTTATTTAACCAGGTATGAAAACATCCGAATTCAAACACTACTATTGATAATAATAAGAAAGAATTACATACAACATTACATTCCAATCAAATCCAAAACATAATAATACAACATAAGAGAGACAACACTTGCATACCTAGTAGAGGAAAACTACACACAGTGATCGTGTGGGAGATCTGTCTACAGATTCCCGGAATCTTTGGCCAGCTCTCCACTAAATACCCAGATGCTCTGTGGGTCCACCAAAAGGTGTGTTTGAGGCATCTGAGGCAGCAGCTCTGGAACAGTGTGAAGGGAAATGAGGGCACTGCCAATTGCACATCCCCTAAATATCCAGTCCCACCATGTATAGACATATAATTCTGAGTGTGTAGGTGAACTGGAGAGGATGTGTAGTCCTTTTGGCCAGATTTGTCTCTATCTGGGCCTGGGAAAGGTGATATTCCGTCTGCAAAACCATTCTTTCCACTACAACTTGTGTACTGTACTCGCAAAATGTGTCAACCAACCAAGAAAATTCAGTGTCCAATGGTATCCTTCCCAGAATGTGATCTGACCCATAGAAAAATCCTCTGTTACCTCCAAGTAAAAGGAGTGATTGGCAGGACAGGTCAGTCCTCCATAGGTGAAGGAATTCATTTCACTGACGACACACCACTGGGTAAGATAAGATAACATAACATTTATTGATCCCACACTAGGGAAATTCCCTCGTTACAGCAGCTAAATTATACAAAAAAAAAACAGATACCACAGAATACACATTAAATAGGAATAGAATTGAAATAAAGTACCTAATATTTTGTGTATATATATATATATATATACACACACACACACACACACACACACACATACACAATAGAAAAATAAGAATTAGAGTAGTACAAAAATAATGATGGTAATATGTACACTATAGACACCTCAATGTATGTACAGATGAATACAAAGTTGAATATATACAGATGTGCAACACCTTGGGTATATGACACCTGGGTTGCAGCAGAATGGCCATGCAGTGACTGAACATTTATGAGCATTGGGAGAAAAAGGTCGTAATGTGTTACATGTACAGACAACATAGTTATGTGTTTCATGACAACAAGTGCGACAGGTAAACAAGGTCTCAGTACCCTTTATGGTCATGTATCCAGTAAGGTGATCCCATTTTACTACCTGATCTTTCACCACCACGCCAATAGGGCGTTTAGTAGTGGAGTTTGGAAAGACTTGCTCTGTGTGGATTAACGGGAAAGTGGCAAAGAATCCAAAGCATCTGGAACATTCGTCACCAGTATACATAATGACAGTGGATAGTAATCCAGAATAATTAATGTCTTTCATTTTATCTGATGCAAGCCACCTGCACAGATCTAAAATTTCCATAAGATAATTTAGAACATACCTTGGTGCCTTACACAGGCGGAGACCTAAAATCTTTTGTCTTGCAGCAGTAAACAAATCTTATGAATATCATCTGCAGGCGAAGTCACGCTCGATGGTAAGGGTCTGATTGAACAATGCATGACGGATCAGTAGAAGCGCCTGCACCTCGGATCTGACCGCTTTCATGATATTTGTGATGTGTTGGAAACCAGTGGTTAGACAACCATGTTGAAAACTGTGATTGACTGTTTATCTTGTAGGTGTTGGCTATGGAATTAACTGAGCCAAAGAGGCCTGCTATATTTCCAATCAGGTCCTGTTTAGAACGTACAGGTGGTATTTGACCGGCAAGTCTGCCTTTATAATCAGAGGTTAAATCATCGATTCGTGCCTGTAGCCATGCATATGATTTGTTGTCAATACTACAATGTTTCGTATAAGCAGTTAAAATCTTTGAAATATTGTAATTTACATACAGAAATAAATCTGATTTTGTAGATATCTAGCATGTGGTTATGACTATATAAATGAATTTTTCCAGTGTTGACTATACCGACACCCTCCTCAGGTCATGTGAAGTGGCCTAATATAGTCTAGTTGTAAATTAAAACAAACAAAAAGAGAGACAAATGTGAAGACGTTTTTGAAAATTTATCAGAGACTTTTTTCGACTGTAAATTTAGACGTGTCACTATAGAAATAAAACAAAACAAAAGTGAAGATGACTATCTCAGTGGATCCAGAGTATTCTCTGAAAACACCGGGCACAGTGCAAGAATAAACAGTGAATGGGGTGCTACCTCATTACAAAGGCACCACACATACTCACACTCATACTTGCACACATACACTCACACACACCTAGGGTCAGTGTCCCAATTGTCCAGGAACATATGAGAGCCACCCAGAAGGAACAGAAACGAGTGTACAACCATCCAGCGCAGCCTCGCGAGTTTCAGCCTGGAGATCGGGTACTCCTGTTTGTTCATGTTAGTTCTCAAATTAACACCGAGTTTGCAGTTACAACTTCAGACAAGAGAGGTTGATGCTGCACTACAGCGTTAACACCAAGTTCGAGCAGCTGAACATGAATCACTCGACACAAGGAAAATTGGATCACTGTGGTGTGTTTGATCATGATGTAGCAACACACGTGGTTACAGCAGTGCTATACGGAGCGGATGCCTACTTTGTGTTTGATAGAGAGGTGAATTTATCTGAGGATAAAACTAATGTACAGGGAGATGTAAAGATTTTCCTTGATAAACTGCAGATGCTTTCTTCTGCTGAGGCACAGGTAGAACTAGACCCGAATGAAAATGAGAAGGCTACAGTGAAAAAATGTAGTTGTACATTTTATGGTGATTTCATGTTTCTCTCGAATCCATCAACCTTTGAAGATGCTGTGAAGGTTTACACTGATCTTCCAAAGATGCTTGGACATAATGGAGAACATGCAGTTCCAGTTAAAGTGTGGCTTTTTCCTCTGGTCAAACTGAAC
Organism: Ictalurus furcatus; assembly: GCF_023375685.1. Lineage (NCBI taxonomy): Eukaryota > Metazoa > Chordata > Actinopteri > Siluriformes > Ictaluridae > Ictalurus > Ictalurus furcatus. The sequence goes on from NC_071282.1 coordinate 3,077,237, forward strand.
TCAAGAGCAGCCAAACTTCAAAGAAACATCACTCGTGATCTCATTAGAGATGTGGAGTCAGTAATCGAGGCTTTAAATATCATGGAGATGAAATGTGGTGACCTGTTGCAAGATACAGTGGCAAAATCCTTCAGCACATTTCACAAGCAAGTTCAGGATTTTCAGAAAGTCTGTTTTGAGTACAAGCGAGATTTCATGACAAAACTAGGGTCCCTCCTGCCAGAAATCCGTGGAGGTAAATCAGATATAAATGCCCTGAGTGAACTTCTAGAAGTCCATGAAAAATCTCCTTTTAATACCTGTGATCTTCAGCAGTGGACAAGAATGAATGAAAATAAATCCGACCAAGTAAAAACACTGCTAGAGCAGAAGTGGATGATGACAGACAAATATCTACTAGACTTGAATGTGTTATGAAATTAATGCATTTGGAAAACAATTGGTACAATGAGCCTTGCATATTCATACTTTGCTACCTGTTAAAGGCCAAATCCTTTGATGTAATGCCTTTTACATGTCATTTATATTAGTTCACATGATTCAAAAAGTTTGCCCACCCCTGATTTAGATGATCAAGTAAGAGCCAAAAACTGGCCAAGTTTATTATGTTTTGACGACACATCAGTGTTTGTATCATCACATCATTACTGATTTTTATCATAAGCTCAGAAGCACTCTTACGAAGGAATTTGGTCCAGAACGCTCTGTTCCACTGGAAACTTTGTGTACGATACGGCGCTTTTAAATCACCTTTACCATGATACCGTAAAACCGTGATATTTTTTAAGACTAGGTTATCATAAGAAACCGCAACAGCCCTACTCCAACATGAGCTGTAGGTCAGGTTCACGTGCGAAAAGGCATAAAACTGTAAAAACGGAAGCACGCGCTGGGAACGTGTTTTTACAATCATATTAAGAGGCAGAACCGGAGCGGTGTGAACGCGTCTGTACCGGGTTCGTCACTCTCGTCGAAATGCGGCAGGCGCTTCACCGGCGGCGGGAGGCTCGCGTGCGGGTCATCCTGGAAGTTGTCCTTCTCGAGCGCCTCGAGCTGCCGCGTGAGCCTCCGCTGCGGAGTCGCTACATCCAGCACGCGCCGCTGGCTCGGGTCCTGAGAACGCACTGAGGGAACACAAACATCACATACAGTAGGAGGAGTTGTTGTTGTTGTTGTTGTTGTTGTTTTAACATAAACGTAAAGTCAGGTACATCGATAAAACATTTAATTTTGCTGTTATATTAGTGAGATAATTCAGCTAGCGTTTAAAACCCGGGTTCATTAGTACTGACTAAACAATCTGGCTAACGGATTAGCATTATTATTATTATTATTATTAGCAAAAAAAAAAAAAACAAGCGCGCTACAGTTTAAAGATTACTTTACCTAGCTAGCTAACAACCATTTATACAGAATATAGAAGCCATGTTATCAACAGTAGCTGGACAGAATAAACAAACACACAGAACATCGACACACCTACCTGCTATTTTCTTCTCCGCCATTTTCCAGAACTGTCTCTACGGCGACCCAAAGAGGACAAATCAGATGCGTTTCGTAAAAGCCACCGCGATTGTATTCTGAATAGTTCCCTAACCTGATTTAATGTCTCAGGATAACCTCTGAGGTTGAAGGAATGTAACATAATGTTTTTTGTAGGATTCAACATCCGAATCTTTTAAAGTTATGTGATGCAATATGTTACTTCTTATATAGACGATTTGAATATTGAGTACACAATGGTTTTATTCGGTAAATGCTATATACTGATCTTATATATGTGTATTATATATTTAATAATAATCTTATTATTATTATATAATGATATATTGATCTTTTCTTATTCGATTTTGCCTCACTAACAAGCACTTTCAGAAAAGCTTAAAGCTATTCAAATGTATGACGTTATTATAACATAAATGCTTTATACAGTTGTAGTTGTTTTAGTTTGTTAATGATTATATCTCTGTCATCCTTATATCTTGTCATCATTTTATCTCAGTCATCCCTTTTTGGTGCTATTTGCAACTTTAATATAACTTTAATATACACACAATATGTATTGCAATATTCAGTACAGGATATATACCTTTATATATGTTGCGTTTAAATAATACAAAACAAGTCTTGCTAAGGACTAAGAATGACCTCGTATATCTTTTATAACTCAAATGTGCATCCTCCATGTTGTATTTTCAGTTTAATGAGGTGAGTGAAGTGTAAAAACAGCTTATAGTATAGACACCAGAACAGAAAAACAGTACAACGGAAGTTAAAATCCATCATGGCGTCACTCACTGGTTTCTCAGGCAAAAGGTGGATAACAGTACAGTCTAACTTAAGCTACAGTACCCATTTTAGACAGTAGTTTTACTCCTATGTATGAGGCAGAACATTTTAAGACATTTACTACGTTTACACGGACAACAATAATCTAATTATTGACCTTATTCTAAATAAGACAATATTGTGATTAAGGTGTTTACATGAGTTGCTTTTAGAATATTCCTTTCATGTTCCTGTTTTATGTGTTATAGAACTTAGATCGATTAACGGCACACGTCATTACGTCCCGACGCCGTCCGACGTCCCGACGCCGTCCAATGTCCCTCCAGAATTTCACCTGTCAACATGCAGTTCGTCTTTGTTAAGGTACCATATGCAGTTTTGGGTCTTTCATTTTTAATTTTACGAAAACTTCAAGTGCAGATATTTAGTTGTCATGCTATACGTGCAAATAGGCAACCTCTTGAAGCCGGGGTTTGTGTCCCAAACCACATACTTACCTACTATATAGTAGCTGTAAAATGTGTATTTCACCTACTGTACACTGTAGTAGGTAAGTACGTGGTTTCGGACCCAGCCGTGCTCTCTTGTTTGCCGTCAAACGGTTGAGCGCTGCCTTGTGGGTACATATCCTGTCGCGGTGAAAACTCTCACATGACGTTAATAGTGTGATTAAGGTGTGTACATGTCTGTAATGCATGTCGATAATGCGACTAAAACAGGAATACTCCACATGTCTTAAGTCCATTTGTGTTTACTTCGAGTATGACTTAATCGCATTAGGGTCATCAATAATCTCTATTTACATGCTAGTTTCTTAATCAGAGTATCGTCTTAATCGGGTTAATATCAGATTATTGTTGTCCATGTAAACATACTGTATGATGTCTGGCAGTGAGAGGGTTAAAAAGAGAACAAGCGACATAGGTGTGACTCGGAATGAAAGTGAAAGATGTGTGTTCTTGCACAGTTTGAACAACAGCTGCTGTAAGTACAGTGATCATTACGTTTCATTCTGGTACAAAGTAATACAAACTGATTAATATTTTATTTTGTCTCATATACTATAATCATTTTCAGGGATTAACTTAATATAAAGACTGTATAACCGCTAATGTGTGTGTGTGTGTCGGGGGGGGGGGGGGGGGGGGGATTGCAGTATTAAAAGAAGACTTGTCCCAAATTGTTGTATGACAAAAAACAAAACAAAAAACAAAACAAACTAAACTGGCAACACACACAGACGTGGTTGTTTCCGAAACTTCCAGGGAAGCTGGTGCAAAAGTAACAATACTAATGGAAGTTGTTGAAACTGAGGAAGTCACTGTGTCTCTTTTGTTCTAATTTAACAGACTAAATGACTTGTGCTTCAGAGCGCGCAGATGAAACCTCATGCTATCTTGTGATTGGTCGCTTGATATTTGGGAACAGAATCGTGGGAGAAAGTTCTGGGAGATAATTCTACCAAATCATTTTGATGACAGACTTTGACTCAGACATTTCAGAATGACAAAAACAACATTTGAGATGCTGTGTAACTAGCTTGCTCTGCTGGTTAGTCCTGTTATGCGAGCCACCGAACCCAGTTCCGACACAAAAAAGGTATGGTCGACCTCAGCTGCAGCTGGGTGTAACTGATTGGCCAGAGTTGCCACTTGCAGTCGGGGGAGGAGTATAGAGGCAAATCCGTGCCAAAAACCTGAGCGCGTTATTGACGTTTGCGCGCAGTAAATTACAAGCACAAGATAAAAATAGTGTTCATGCGCAAAAAGGGGAGAAGCCGCGTGCTCGTTTTAAACCTCCGCGTGCGAGGAAAAATCTCTATGCTCTGCTCGCGCAAACTTATTTTTGTCAGAAATGGGCAGGCCCGACTGGCTTGACTGTTTCCTGAAATATCATTGGTTAACTCATGTACCTGGAAATCATATATATATATACAGTATCTCACAAAAGTGAGTACACCCCTCACATTTTTGTAAATATTTGATTATATCTTTTCATGTGACAGCACTGAAGAAATGACACTTTACTACAATGTAAAGTAGTGAGTGTACAGCTTGTGTAACAGTGTAAATTTGCCGTCCCCTCAAAATAACTCAACACACAGCCATTAATGTCTAAACCGCTGGCAACAAAAGTGAGTACACCCCTAAGTGAAAATGTCCAAATTGGGCCCAAAGTGTCAATATTTTGTGTGGCCACCATTATTTTCCAGCGCTGCCTTAACCCTCTTGGGCATGGAGTTCACCAGAGCTTCACAGGTTGCCACTGGAGTCCTCTTCCACTCCTCCATGACGACATCACGGAGCTGCTGGATGTGAGAGACCTTGTGCTCCTCCACCTTCCGTTTGAGGCACTGCCAGGCTGCCATTGTTGGGCCCTCAAACGAGGCCCTTAACCCTCAATTGCTGTATGAAGATGTATGAATGAGATAAATGTAAGTCGCTCTGCCAAACACCATAAATGTAAACGTAAAGGGTAACTTAAAATACCAAACAAGCCATACAAGTCGCACGGTGAGGGCGCACGGTGGCTTAGTGGTTAGCCGATCGCCTCACACCACCAGGGTCAGGGTTCGATTCCCGCGGCTCTGTGTGGAGTTTGCATGTTCTCCCCATGCTGCGGGGGTTTCCTCCCCGGGGGTACTGCGGGCGTACTCCGGTTTCCTCCCCCAGTCCAAAGACATGCATTGTAGGTTGATTGGCGTGTCTAAAGTGTCCGTAGTGTGAATGGGTGTGTGATTGTATGTGTGATTGTGCCCTGCGATGGATTGGCAGCCTGTCCAGGGTGTACCCCGCCTTGTGCCCCATGCTCCCTGGGATAGGCTCCAGGTTCCCCCGCGACCCTGAAAAGGTGTAAGCGGTTGAAGATGGATGGATGGATGGACAATGTCCTAGGCATGCGTGTTACAGCTGGTGTATCTATATCTTTTCAAAATGTTAAAGATTTTGAAGAAAGATTTTAAAGAAAGGTAACCTAAAATACAAAACAAGCCATACAAGTAATAAATACGTAATTAATAAGATGTGAATTAGTCTAAAAATGTGGTCATTTACTGCACACCTTATGTCCATTGCCTTTAAAAAAAAAAATTAATTGGACTATTAGGACTGGCACATCTAGTAGGTGGCAGCAGATGCATGCTACACACACAGGTAGTTTCATGTGGTTTGTTAACATCTTTACATGAAACATTTAAACCATACTGTTGTAGGGCTAGGACAGGAAATCTTCACACAGAACAACAACAACAATAACAACAACACTGATTACTCTATTCTGTTTACTTGTCAATTTTGAGTGAAGCAATGTTAGAGGTTTTAGTGGTGAAATCCAACAAAATGGAGACCATGAGTATCAGTGTGAGAGTTAGTTTTAGAATTACAAACAGGAAAGCACACCATTTTAACAAATGCAACCTTAACCATAAGGTGAAAGATAGGACCTTAGGACCTCTCTGAGGAGAACAGTTGAGGTGAGTAACACTCATGAAGAGCTTGTTTACATGATGTTTACGGTTTGATTTACTTTATGATAAAATGTGTGTGAGTGTGTGACTTGGTTATATTAATCTTAGTAGTATTATGCTTTTGTATTTTTCCCTATCTATGCTCTACTTCCTATCAAACAAACAAACTGTGCACAGCTGTAAGCCTGAACAAAGCGACATTTGACACCGAGCAGGATGTGCTACTAAAAAAACCCAAACAAAAACACCCATGAGCATTATGAAAACAAAAGGCAGACATTTCTAAATCATATTCGGTTGAACAGCAAACCATTTATTCCCACAAGAGCTACAGAGGTCTGACTAATAGCATTAGAATGATCAAATCAGTATGAGGCGATACGCAACAGGAGACAAATTTGTGTTTTATTTGTTTTTTTTTCAGTGGGGTGGGTCATAATGTTTAGACTATTGACTGTATAATCCTACATATCACACATAACTTTAAAAAAAAAAGTTCACATCTTTATTGTTGTTGCAGGTAAATGACCTAATGTAAGAGAATACGAGTGAATATGAAAGAAATATTAAGAAAAATATATAATTAATTTAACAATAGAATTACGAACCTAGAAATGTCTATATTGACCAAATCTAAACATTGGATTTGTATGATAGCATGTCAAAGAGAACCTGTAAGAATGGCAAGGGTACCTGTTACATGGTTCCATCATTTGTTTTACCCACCCTATTTTATTGAATGTAAGTGTATAGATTTATATACGCTTTTAACTTGTATATATGATTCTTGTAGTAATAACCCAACCAGAGAAACAGCCAAGTAACATGGCTCACAAGGCGAAGAAGACTAACCAAGGTGACCACAATGATGATGAGAAGGAAGAGGACTGGGATTTTGTGGACATAGGCGAAATCCAAGGAGTTATTGGTATGAAGTTGTTTTTAAAAACAACTTATAATTCACTATTCTTCCTGTAAGAACCAGTTAGCAGAACCTTCATTAACAGAACCAGTGATATTACAATGCTTAGTAGTAGTATTACAACTAAATTATCTACTGTAACATATGGATGAATGATACAAATTTGATGTGATACATAGATGTTAAATAAAGGTTTGATCTAATAGACGGGTTCTGGCTGGATAAATGGATTAAAATTATGGACTCGTGTTTATGTGTATAGCGCAACATGCTGGAACAGGCTACTTAAAACTTGTGGGCATTGATATGTAGGAAGCATTTAGCAATAACTGCAGTAAAAGTTGTTTTAATCACAATTTCATTATATCAAAGGTGAAAATTCCTTATAACTTATAGATAGATTTAATGGGAATTCCCAAGTTCCCAAGGCTGCCATGAAAAAAAATGACAAAAGTTTTACATTTATGACATTTGACAGAAGCCCTTCAGAGCGGCTTACAGAACTGCTTTAAGTTCCTATTAATAAACACATCCTGATACTGCTTCAGTAGGTCACAGACTAACAACACCATCAGTCTTAAAAAAATACTCTGTTGTTAAATAATTCTATAAATCTTTTCCACATGAAAAATATCATTTGTTTCCAGGAAACAAATATTTCATTCTTTCAACTGGAAAAACAATGAACACGGATACTACCATAATAAAACATCTCAAAGACCAAATACCAGATCTACAGGAAGTGTCTGCAGTGGAGGAGAGTGATTTCATTCTGGTTTTCTGCCCTGTTGTTTCACAAGCTGGAACTGACATTGAAGCAGCAGTGCAAAAGCTCCGTAATATTTCAGGTATTCCACTTCTTTTCCAAGTAATTCACTGTACAGACTGAGTAGACTGAAGCATCTAGAAATCTAGATGATTTATGTCAACAGATCAGTAGCTTGGATGTTAGTTATGCATGCTAATGCAAATGAAGTGGATTTCAGGAAAATAATATTTTAGCTACTAGTTTATTAAGTAGAATTCTATCACACGGAAAGGTTTTCCTCTTGAATGTAACACACTAGGAACTGTTCTCGCAATACTACATCCACTTCCAAATAGCAAGATATGGGATGTCTAAAGCACTAAACTATTGCCGCTCTTTGGTTTATACAGTGGAAATTCATTTTCTGACTCAATTATTGTTGTTCACTCTATGCATTTAAATAGTTGACTAAAAATTCACATTTCCTGTTTATACACCACAGTCATCTGAGAAAGCTCTTCCCCCTGCTGTACCCTTCATTATTCGAGGTACCGTCAAATAGCCTGCATCTTTCGATCTAAGTAGGCGTGGCGGATCATAGAAAACCAAGAAGTTGCTTAGATACTGTGGCGCGAGAACGTTTAGTGCTTTATAGGTTAATAATAGTATTTTATAATCAATGTGAGATTTAACTGGGAGCCAATGCAGTGTGGATAAGATCGGGGTGATGTGGTCGTATCTTCTGGTTCTAGTTAGGACTCTAGCAGCTGCATTCTGGACTAACTGGAGTTTGTTTATGCTCCTACTGGAACATCCAGACAGTAAGACATTATAGTAATCTAATCTAGAGGTGACGAAAGCATGAACTAATATTTCTGCATCATGTAGTGACAATATATTTCTTATCTTAGAAATATTTCTGAGATCAAAGAAGACTATCCTAGTAATATTATCTACATGAGCATTAAATGATAGACTGGAGTCAATAATCACACCAAGGTCTTTTACTGCTGCACATGATGAAACAGAAAGCCCATCCAGAGTTACTGTGAGATCAGAAAGCTTACTTCTAGCTACACATGGTCCTAATACAAGTATTTCTGTCTTATCAGAATTAAGTAAAAGGAAGTTAGATAGCATCCAACGTCTAATGTCCTTTACTTTACCTCAACTTTATTAAGCTGCTGTCTGTCCTATGGCTTCGCTGAAACATACAACTGTGTATCATCAGCATAACAGTGGAAGCTAATTCCATGAATAATTTGACCTAGTGGTAGCATATATAAAGTAAAAAGCAGTGGGCCTAAAACAGAACCTTGTGGAACACCAAATTTAACCTCGGTATGCGTGGAGAAGTCTCCATTTACATCTACGAACTGATAACGATCGGTCAGATAAGACCTGAGCCAGGAGAGGACTGTTCCCTTAATGCCAACAACATTTTCTAATCTATCAAGGAGAATAGTATGATCTATAGTATCAAAAGCTGCACTAAGGTCAACGCAAGCAGTGAGACACAACCCTGATCAGAGGCCAGTAGAAGGTCATTTACTACTTTAACTAACGCTGTCTCTGTGCTAAGTCAGGACTTTGGCTAGGCCACTCCAAAACTTTAATTTAGCTTTTTTTGAGCCATTCAGAGGTGGACTTACTCCTAGGCTTTGGATCATTGTCTTGCTGCATAATCCAGTTGCACTTGACTTTGAACTTACTGTCTGAAGACCGGACATTCTCCTTTAGGATTTTCTGATAGAGAGCAGAATTCCTGTTTTTTCCTCAATTATTGCAAGTTGCCCAGGCCCTGAAGCAGCAAAGCATCCCCACACCACCACGCTTCCACCACCATGCTTGACCGTAGGTATGATGTTCTTTTTGTGGAATTTGGTGTGTGGTTTACGCCAGATGTAACAGACATGTCTTCCAAACAGTTCCACTTTTGATCGACCAATCCACAGAACATTCTCCCAAAAGGTTTGATGATCATTGAGGTGTGTTTTGGCAAAAATCAGATGAGCCTTAATGTTCCTCTGAGTTAGCAGTGGTTTTAACCTCGCCATTTTTGTCCAGTGTCTTTCTGACTGTGAAATCATGCAAGAGAGGCCTGTAGTTCCTTTGATGTTGTCTTTGGCTCTTTTGTGACTTCCTTGATGAGTAGTTGCTGTGCTGTGCTTCATACAGGTCCAGTTGGTATTTTTTGCTTCAGTAAAGAATATGATCATTTTAAAAACTGCATTTTATGTTTACTCCGGTTGCCTTTGTTTTATCTTAGATTTTGTTTTAATTCCTGCAACAATTTAGTATGAAATGTACACAAAAATAGAAGCAATCAGGACGGGGCAAATACTTTTTCACAGAACTGTACACAGCCATGCATGTCCAAGCATTTTTTTTTTTTTGAAATTTAAACTAATCAAGATTAATATAGAAAAAATTTTTTTTTTAACCAAACAAGCTTCTCTATCACTGAATAAATGAGGCCACAACTACAATGTTTACATCCTGCTGTCATTTGTAGATGACATGTATTATATAATGAGTAAATGTCTTGTTTTTTCCCCTGATTTTAGTCACCAAACATGCTCTTCTAGTGGTGCTCCATCACACGTTTGATCCAGAGTGTGTTGTACCAGACAGCAGCAGAGCCGTAAAGAGAGAGAATATAGTCACAGTGGACTGTCTGTTCCATGAAGATCAGGGATTACTGAAATGCCCTAAGAATGATAAATCATTTGCCACTGTTACAAATCATATACAATCTCTGGTACTTGCTTCTTTGTTAACTCTTGATAAAATGTACAGTTTAAATAGGAAAATGAAAGCATCTGTAGACTAAAAAAAGGTTGATTCTTCTGCTAATAACCCTTCCCCGCTTTTTTTTTCCCTCCTTATTTAGGTGCCAAGAAAAACCTGGTGCATTCGGAATGGAGGTAGCTGCATTTCTCATTCATTTTTATCATTACTGTTCATTTTCAAATATATTCTAGTTTCTAACAGAAGAGAGCTGTGGGCTTTAAAAAAAGAAACTCTATCCTGCAAAGTGAGTGATTTAATTCTGGTTTTCTGCCCTGTGGTTTCATAATCAGGAGCTGGAATAGAAGCACTGCAATCTTTCCTTCATTATACAGTTATTCGCGTTCTTTTCCAAAAAAATTTTAGAATATCGTGGAAAAGTTCATTTTTTCCATAATTTAATTAAAAAAGTGAAACTTTCATATATATTCTAGATTAATTAAACATTAAGTGAAATATTTTCTTGATGATTACGGCTTACATCTCATGGAAATCAAAAATCCAATATCTAAAAAAATAATTATTTTCCACGATATTCACATTTTTGAGATGCACCTGTATATTGAGCATATACTAATGCATATGCCATAAAAACAAGTGTGTAACTTCTTTGGGATCTATTTCCACTAGTTTAACAGAAATAAACAGAACATTTGGCCGCATTGTGTCCAAAATGTCACTTACTTGATATGAATTTCTTGTTTATGGAACTATTGTATAAAAGCAACATCACACAAGCAAGAGTGTGGTTCTACTGAATATTGGCATGGCTGTGATGACCTACTGCTCTCACCCTGCGGGCTTGTACCTGTGGCAAACCACAGCGGTGCCAATATTCAGTATAAACACACTCTTGCTTGTGCAATACTGCTTCGTTAAATACCATACTAATGGGTACTACACCACCATAAAGAAAAACTATGTGTTCCTTGCTTTAGAAATCTCTATCCTGTTCTTCAAAGAACTAGGAAAGAGCAATCATATCAAACTAGACATATCAAATCATATCAAACTACACATTTATACATTAATAATAAACTAATATAATTTGTGTAGTATTTTATTGTTTATATTTAAAGGAAAAGTCGTATTCTATGTTTCATTAAAGTTTTAAGTGACTTATCTGAAACATGCACACAGGCCGGTGAGAAAGACACTTTATCTGTCTTTAATTTTTTTTTTTTTACCCTTTACACACATATTTATAAATGTAATATCAGTGGGACACAAAAGGAATCATTCATCATAAAGGTGTTACTCCCATTATAAGTTCAATCATTTGGTGTTTCTCTGCACTCTGCAACTTATTTCCGTTAGCTCAAGACCATACAGCTAAAAAGATGTTGAAGCAACCTGTTCTCAAACACTTCACTCTAATAACTGGAAAGACATTAGGACATGATGTGAGCATAGAGAGGAAACTTCAGGAAGTAATACCAGGTCTGCGGAAGGTGCAGAAGGTGGAGGAGAGTGATTTCATTCTGGTTTTCTGCCCTATTGTTTCACGAGCTGGAACTGAAGCAGCAGTGAAGAAGCTTAATACCCTAGCAGGTAAAACACTTATTATTCCAATGAAGTTCTGTTATTGAACATATATGTGGAATCAAGCAAGTATAGCTCTGTTGAACAGTAGACTATTTTCCAGATGTTTTTTAATGCAAAAATATTTAGTAACACCTCAGTGTTTAAGGTTCTGTGCTAGTGAAGGATTAATTCTGAGTTCAAGTAAATGTTCAGTGACCGGTTTAATGATGCAGAAATGATGAATCCATTAAACTCATTCTCAAACATCTCCATGAAAAGGTAACAAACCTGCAGTTCTGGTGGTGCTTCATCACACGTTTGATCTGGAGTGTGTTGTACCAGACAGCAGCAGAGCTGTAAAGAGAGAGAATACGATCACAGTCGACTGTCTGTTCCATGAAGATCAGGGATTACTGCAATGCAGAAAGAATAATGAGGGCTTTAACTCCGTTTCAGAGTGGATTAAGACTCAGGTACGTTTTCTTTTCAGAGTTCAATTTCCCAAATTTTCAGAACATCTACCAGCTTTCCTTCCATTGTTGCACTTGACTGAGTACCCTCTAGTATTTACTGATATAATTATTATTCTTTTTTCATTCATTAATTCATGGCCACACCTTATTAAATATGATCAACATATCACCTTAAAGACTTTGTAACAAACAGCAATCAAAACAGGAAAAGGATTTTTGTTGGAAACTTCCCGAGGTCACTCCCTATGTGGAATTCTCCCAAAATTCTCCCAAAAAAGAGATTTACATTAGTGACTTTAAAAAACAGACTGATTTTAGAAATATGTAGAAATCACCTTGAAATTCTGCTGCTGTTGGTGGTTTGCTTGGTGTTTCTGTTTGTTCGTTGTTCTGTACCTTAGGGTCAGAGTTCAACCCTTTGTAGCTGTGGATTTTGTGTGTGTGTTTGCAGGTTGAAAAAAAAAACTGAAATGAATAAACAATGGGACAGATCCAGTGAGTATGACAAGATATTAATTCATTTAAGATATGTTCTGTTAACTTGGGAATCAGGAGCATTATGCCAGGGAAAAACATCTGAATCCTTTATTTTCTGAAAACTACTGACAAACATAAATACATAACATTTTAATATGACTATCATTGTTGATTTTTTCAGGAAGAATGTTCTCCAGTAGGATGGATCGGTTCAACCAACCTGACAGTATGTGACTTTTTGCCACAACCATCTTGAATTTTGTTTATGATCTGTGAACACTGTAACGGACTTTATGACAAATACAATGAAATAAGGAATTATTACAATAAACAGTATACTATTATTTAATAATATTATATGCATAATTACTTAGTAATTAATATTTAAGGAATAAAACCCTAAAATTAGATAAGTGAATTAACTCAGTTGTGAGAGGTAGTTTTTTTTCTCCAGCTCAGAGCCATTGCTAAACTAAAAGGCATGTTATCATTTAAAGGTCTGAAAATTGCCATTCTTGTTTTCATTTTTTCTCATATACCGTCATGAGAAAAAGAAAGTGCACCTTCAAGCTACGATCCTCTTCACCCCCTTTCGTTAAGATCTTCTAATCAGCAGCTTTGAACAATTCTATGGTCTCAGAGGAAGTTCAAAGGTGACCAGGCCTTTTCTGTTGTTGCCCCAAGATTGTGGAATAGTTTCCCGTTGTTTATAAAGTCATCCCTTACAAAAGCATTTTTAAACCCAACAGCTAAACATATTTATTCTCCAAGGCGTTTGAGTTATATTTTTGTGTTATTGTTGGCCTTTGTTTATTTTGCTCTCTCTCTATTGTTTTATTCAATCTATTTGATTTCTTAATTGTGTTGCTTTTATTTTATTGTTACTATCGATACTGATTTGAATGTACTGTGCAGCACTTTGCTTGACACTTGCTGACTTTTAAAAGTGTTATAGAAATAAAGCTGACTTAACATGGTTACGTGATCCTCCTCTCACATCAGTCCTGCTATAACGCAGATCTTCAGAACTTAAATCATATATTTGTGTGTCTAAATACGTTACAGAATAGATAAGAGGTAGGGTGAGGAATAGTGTTTTACTTTGAAATGGTGGGAGTAAGGCAGAAAGTGAAAACGTGACAATATAACTGCAAGAACTTCGCGTTTCATTAATGTAGGACCTTGCAGAATCTTCTATTATCTGACTAAGAAAAAAGTTGGTATATTTTTCCTGTGATATACATGAATATACTGCATTGTGTACCGTATTAAGTTGTTGAAAGTGCTCAGCCCTTCCTAATTTTGACCAGCCAGTGTAGGAGTCCAGACAAAACTGAAACCCCTCTTCAAAGTTCATCACGACTCAGTCAGCTGAGGAGTAACAAATGGCCGACTTGGAACGATGCATCGATTTAAAAGAGAGCAATCAAAATTCCAACTGGTTATAAATTGATTATTATATTAAAGGATGGACAACCGGTGTTTAAAAAAAATCATATTTTCTGAACTGATCTGGAGCAAAATAATTTGCCTGTAACTTTAATACTTAAAATAGCTATTCTTTATGTCATCATCATTCACACGTTATCTGTAGGCCTACTCCAGGTTCTAAACAAAGTTGGTCACATATTGACTGAGGGATACTAAATCGTATCGCATCATTTTAAATTGTAGCAGATTGAGTATCATCATGAATCTAAAGTGTATTGTGTGGAAGCCTGAGGATTACGCCCCTGGTTTTTACCTTACCCCTTGTGTAAGGTGCATCCCTTTGCTGCCCCCTAGAGTTTAAGAACCTATTTGCACATAGTAAATGTGACACATTGCAAATGTGACAAGTTTAAGAACCCGTCACATTTGCACAATTTTGTTTATTTTTTCCACAGACAGGGCTGTTCTGTATTAACTTTCTCAGCTAAGAGACTACATCCTCTATCTAAAAACATCTCCATTTTAAATAGTCTTAGGTGTTGTCTGACTGTGACTAACAGTACTATACACTAGTATATCAACAGATGTATATGTTTGGGTTGTCAAAGGTTGACAATCCCGATTCACATACAGGTAAAATAAATAAATAAATAAATTAATTAATTAATTTAAAACAAATTATATATAATGTTCCAGAATTTCTATGTGGCCCCCCCTGGTGGCCACCAGTTTGAGAACCACTGTCTTCCCTGACACTGCTCCCATCTTCCTAAAAGAGAGACTGATGTATGAACTGTTTATAGTTGTTCTGAGGAACTAACTTTTCTCGCGGACGTTCCACAGCAATTAAATGTAAGTATAAACGGTTAAAAATCACGTGTTGTTCATTCATACATTTACAAATTCTACGTTATTTGCGTGGTATGAAAGGAACGAAACACTTTGGGACCTGCTGTTATTAAAAATGAACCCACTTCCGGGTGGATAAACACGCTCCGTCGTGTTTTAGTCCTTACTTAACTCACCATATAAGACTTAAAACACTCCAAAAGTGTACAGTTCGGAGAGGGACTGCTAATTTCATTCAACCCTGAATCACTCCGCCATGAAATCTGAGGAGGAAGGGGAGGTGGAGGAGAAGGGGGCGGAACTACCGGCAGAAGCTACACAGTCTAAAGTGAAAGGACTTTGGACTTCCTGTTTTTATGCACAATGGACAGCCGTATTTTGTAGGCTACATGAAACCTTTAAATACAGTTTAAGTCTTATGCAGCGTGCTGTCATGACTCATTAATATAAATATAAATATATATATATATACACACAAATATAACAAATGTGAGCTTCTCGACATGGAGACACCGTTCAGGTGAAGTAGCAGATTTCTGAGCAGAGGTAAACACATCTGGATGTTAAACAGTTCACACGGATGTACTATGGAATTATTCTGTATAATCTATTGCATTTCTGCTTTTAGGTACATAAACACAACGTTCCATCTATTTTTATTTTTATTGCTGAACTAAACTATTTGTATTGGGCAGCAGACATACTGCTATTCGAGCAGTTAATACTCCATGAGGTCTTCTGTACCTGCCTGTTTAACCGACTAGCTTGATATTACAACTCTGAGCAGCACCGCTATGCAAGCAGGAGATTGTCAGAGGCGTTGAACAGTTAACATGGCTTGCTAAGCTTACTGGTAATGTAGCTAGCTAGTATAATGCGGGGTAATTGTGGCATTATTTTGAGCAGTAGCATGGGAATAGGGCTTTGACATTGACAGTGGATTGATTTGGTTTGACTGGAACCCTGTTTCTAAAAGATTAGTAATACTCTCTCTCTCTCTCTCTCTCTCTCTCTAGTGTTTCACTATGTATGTAGCTTCACTATGTAGCTTTCACTATGAATGTAGCTAGGTAGTATAATGTATGGAAATTGGAAATTGTGGCATTATTTTGAGCAGTAGCACGGGAACAGTGCTTTGACATTGACAAGGGATTGGTTTGGTTTGACTGGAACCCTGTTTCTAAAAGATTAGTAATACTCTCTCTCTCTCTTTAGTGTTTCATTAGTCTGAACCTACAGTAGGAGATCAAGATGGCAACCGTGAGCAACAGTAAGCCAAACTTTCAGTGCTTTACTTTTCTCATACTGCCTAGACTTATTACGGAATGAAAGCTAAATCTGTACATTTGTTTTTCTCTGTGTTCGCATATTTTCCTACACAGATGAGTTTAAACTGCTTTGTCCACATGCTGCACAGCGTCAGTCTGCCTCTGTGGTCACTTTCTCCTGCCACCTGTCTCCTGAAATCAGTGCTGTTAACATGGAGATCCGGTGGTTTATGGGGACACGCTGTGTTTGTCTCTATAAGAACAAACAGGTGACAAAGGGGAGAGGTTACGAGCACAGAGTGAATCTTTTCACTCAGGAACTGGAGAGAGGAAACGTCTCCTTACAGCTGACAGACTGCACAGAGTCGGACTTAGGACATTACCTGTGTCAGGTGACTGATGGAGACAGAACTGAAGAGCTTGTATTGGGAGTTCTAATGAATGTGGATACGGGTAAGTATTGCAGAACATTTGATCAATTCAGCATTCACAGTTGCAGTTGATTATCAAAAATCATGGAAAGACAAATGAGAAACACGTTCGGAATTCTGTGGTATTCAAACGTAAAGATCTGCTGTGTGTAATGAAGAATAACGGTTTAGAATTTCTGTACACAATCAACATGTACTTGAAACAAAAAAAAAGTTTTTGACAGGAAAACGAGAGATTCAAGCTAAACATGGAAAAAGAAAGTACACCCTGTTCAATTCTGTTTTTATGAAGGCAGATTTCTTAAATATACAGGATACATAAAGATAATAGGACAAAAATATATAGAATATAGAATATATAGAATGTTCATTAGTACTTGTCAAAATATTTTGTACATTTTTTTTTTTTGCCAGATTCTTCACAGGTATCTGCGTACATCTCTCAGGTGAGTACACCACCAGACATCTCTACACCTCTAACTGACATCAGGTTATATATTATCTATATATACACAGTTCATTGTATATATGTGGCTGGACTCAAGGTTAGACCCACACCCCATCCAACCCCCTCCCCCAATCCAGACTCTCACCTGTCCTTCACACTGTTTAATTTCTTTTCCACAGATTGATAGAAAATGGACAGAAGAGGAAAAAATGAAAATGGAGGAATCTGCTCTGTTGGCTGGTGAGTTTAGATAGAGCTGTGAAAGAAAACATTTCTTAGACTGTTGGAAGTGTTTTATAAATATGTACACAGTTATAATCAAGCATCTTTTAACACACAGTAATTAGGAATATTAAATGTAATTATATGATATACCTGGAGGTCATGTCAAGGTCATCGTTAGTTATCACTTCGGATTATTATTAAACCTATCTGTTGATATTGTGTGCATCTGAGTGTTCCTGTTCTCTTCAGCAGTGACAGCTGGTCATGAAAAACACATGATAGAGTAAATTTCAGGTCCATGCGTGCCACAAACTCCACTTCCCAGAACACACCGCGGCCTACAAAGATGGCCAGTATGTTTATGAATTATGTTTCGGCAAAAATACCAACTAATGATCACTTTTAATAATTTCAGAATATAAATCCGAGAATGAGAGGCTTAATGATGCCCTTAAAGAGAAGAGCAGCAAACTGGAGAAAACTGAGGAAGAGCTAAGAACCATTTCTAAATCGCTATCAGATAAAGACCAACAGCTAAATGAGTGTAAAAAACAGATAGAGGATAAAGATACAGAACTGAGAAACAGAGAAAAAATCATGGAGAAGAAAGACACACTACTTAAAGATAGAAATACAAGACTAGAGAAGACGACTAAAGAGCTACAGGAGAGAGATCAACAACTGAAACTGAAAGACACACAGATACAGGAGGAACAAATACAAGTGGAGGAAAAGGAGAGAAGACTTGTGGAGAAGGAAAAAGAATTAAAGGAGAAAACTGAACAGCTGACAGTTCTAAAAGAACGTTTAGAGACTAATGAGAAGAGTCTTTCTGAGAGAGGTGAAGAGTTAATGGACACAAATGAAAAACTTCAAAATGCCACTGAACAGATTAAGGAGAAAATCTCAGAACTGGAGGATATGAAGAAAGTGCTGAGGGCGATAGATACACAGTTGGAGAACACAGATAAAGAACTGGAAACCAGTAAAAATAAACTGGAGACACTGGGACAGGAGCTGCAGGACAAGGAGAGACAACTACAGTACAAGATGATCGTACTGGAACAACAGAAAACTGAGTTAGCAGAAAAAAACAAACGTCTTGAAGAGAAAGAGAGGCTTCTAACTGAGAGAGAGACACAGCTAATGGAAAGAGACAAACAGCTTCAGGGGAAAGACAGACTTCTAGAGGAGAAAACAAAGCAGCTGCAGGAACAGACAGATCCAGAATCATCAGCCCCCATCAGAAGAAGAAACAGCAAGGAAGGGTTACCTCCAACAAGTGAGTAACTTATTATATTAAGCAGTTAAAATCTTCTCAGAAGGTCAGTACTTCCAGATAGTGAATCTACACTTAATAACTCGTATGTAAGTACATGAAATATACTGTAATGATACTTAATGCTGCAACTCTTCAGATATTGTAAGGAAGTGTCATTTAAACAGTGAAAGTGGTTAGTTACAGTGTATAAAACATAATTTTAATGATATCATCTGTCTATCTATACCTTCTGAAGAATGTCTCTCTCATTCTGACTGGTTCTGATGTTTCCCAGTGAGTGGAGCGACTCAGGACTCTGCAGCACCAATCAGGAGAAGAAACAGTATTTATGGAGAGCGTCCAGAATGTAAGTGATTAATGATTGTTGTTGTGTGTTTAGTGTGTAACTCAACACTAGTTTTGGGTAAAAGAGACGACTATGAAGAGAGGCAGCAGGAGGATTTAGACACTTACATTTATCATTTGATTTGATATATCCAGATTTCATCATTAATAGATCCACCACCGTACTCCAGAGAACAGCATCGTCGCCATAATGCAGGAGTGATTCTGTATTAAATGATTCGTTCTTGTTCCTTTTCAGTGGGTGGAGAATCGTCTAGTCCACATTCTCCAGTGTCGGTTCCTGTAGCAGAACTGAGGCTGGTGCTGCTGGGGAGGACGGGGTCTGGGAAGAGTGCAGCAGGAAACACCATCCTGGGCAGAGAGGAGAGGAACCAGGCTGCTACATCTACAGATACATCTACATCCACCCAGCAGAGTGAGAGCACACAGGGGGAGGTGGCTGGGAGGAAGGTGACTGTGGTGGACACTCCCGACTGGTTCTCTCCCGGACTCGCTCTGGAGAAGCTGAGACAGGACGTGGGATACTGTGTCCGTCTGTCTGCTCCAGGACCCCACGCCTTCCTCCTGGTCATATCTGTAAAGCAGCCTACAGGAGAGGAGAGAGGGACGCTGGAGAAAATGGAGGAGATGTTTGGAGAGGGATGTTGGAGAAACACCATGATCATATTCAGTGTTACTGATGAGCTTCAGAAGAAGAACATTGAGGAGTTTATCCAATCAGGAAACCAGGAGGTCCTGAGATTTGTAGAGAAATGTGGGAACAGGTTTCACTGTCTCAACATTGAGGAGAGTGGAGATGCTTCTCAGGTCTCAGAGCTGCTGGAGAAGATAGAGAAGATGGTGGAAGGAAGCAGAGAGAAATTCTACAGCAGTGAGATCTACCTGGAGACAGAATCTCAGATTAGAGCAATGGAGACAAAGATCCTGAAGGAAAGAGAAGAGAAAAGGATCAGAGAGGAGATGGAACTGAAGGAAAAAATAAAAAAGGAGGTGCAGGACTCTCTGAGAAAGATGGAGGGAAAGATTCAGGAGCATGAAGGAGACATCAGACAACTTAATGACCGAACATCTGAACTGGAGAGAAAGATGAAAGAAGAGAAGGATGAGGAGAAAAAGACAGAACTTGAGAAGGAGCTGAAACGAGAGGTAGAGCGAAGGACAGAGATGGAAGGAAAGGTGAAAAAACTGAAAGAAAAGAGAGAGAGGGAGAGGAGAGAGATTGAGGAGAGGCACCAACAGGAGATGGAGGAGATCAGGGAGGTGTATGAAGGAGAGGTCAGGATGGAGGCAGAGAGAAACCTCATGAAGATCATACTACCTGAACTCCAGCGAAACATTTTGGCCTCAAAAATGAAGATGCAGGAAGAGTTCAACAGACAGATGGAGGAGAAGAACAGAGAGCTGGAGAGCTTTAAACAGAGACTTTCAGTGCTCACAGAGACTCACAGTCTGCTTGAAGAGGTTTATGAGAAAACTGTGAGAAGCAGCTCAGAACCAGAGAGAGCAGCTCTAACAGGAGAGGCATCGAAGGGAATGTCTCAGAGATATAAAGACTTTTTATTATTATTATTAAATGTAAGTACCAGTAATAATTATTATTATTATTATCACCGGCAAACTTGGTACTGCTGATTTCTGGTCTTGGAGGACGACATAACAAATATAGTGAGTGTTGATAATGTGGACATTTTACACACAGAAGAAGTCACATCATGCCCCAATGTGTTTTATTCTTCTTATACCTCAGCAATTTACCAACAATTACATTTTTATGATTAAAAAAAAAAGTGTCAGAAAACCTACTGATTGTTACTGTGAGCGCTGACGGGTTGATGACGCGACACCTTTTCTGTCCAGCTATTTTTTGTTATCATTATCCAACTACACAGAAGTGAACTGTGGTGATGAATTATTTACTCATTTTAACAGCAGCAACTATTAGTTATTTCAACATTTAATTCAAATTTAATTCATAATGTAATAGTTGTGTGAGGTGGGACTCGAACAGAGGTCGTCTTGTTGTCAGCATCAACAGACTTTTACATCAAAAATACAAAACAGATGCCTATAAATCACGTGTTTCTCTTTATTTTTCCTTTCTTTCGTAGTCGTAGGTTTCAGGTGGTGCAGGAGGCAAAAAATAAAAATAAAACGCAGAAAAAGGCAATACCCAACTGCTCCGATAAAATAATATAGAAGAACTTCTCTCAGTCTTAAAGAAATAATAAATAACCGCTGGACGACTCGTAATACACAACTATAACAAGGTAAAGCTGACTTCACTTAGATCGTCCACAAGGGGGCAGCATGTGCACATGTACAGAGCAGAACAACAGCCGTGGAGGAAAGTTAAAGAAACAGCTTTACCTCAAAGAGCGGACAGTGGAGACTCATTCTGTACATGTTAAATGGGGGAAAAAATAATTTAAATGTTAATGTCAAATATCTGGATATAGATGGATGACTAGATAGATACATAAATAATTAAATGATGAGAGATAAATAGATGATAAAAATATATATATAAAAAAAGACTGACAGACAGCATAATGATGAAGAAAAAGACATGAATCCTAAATTTATAAATGTGATACAAGGGTCCAGTATGTAGCTAGCTGAGAATCTGGACTTAGAATTAAGTAGTTTCTTAAGGTATTAACTTTGGTTAACCCTGGGGAAATATTTATTATTATTATTATTATTATTATTATTATGCTTATTATGATTATTATTATTATTTTTGTTGTTGTTGTTGTTGCTGTTGTTGTACAGGACATACATGTATAATAATAAGCTAATAATGCTGAGCACAGGGGGCGGGGTTATCAGAGGTGAAGGGGCGGAGCTCTCTCTCAGTTCTCTGTAATGGAGGTGAAAGTGAAAGTAGCCATTACACTTCCGGCTGTAACAGACTAAAACAGGAGGAATATATTTGTGTGTAGACAGGGGGGAGGTTTTACACACGGTGTTTAAACTGTAATGAGGTCAAAATACTGAATATGAGCCGCTCTGAAATGTGGACACACTTCAGCTAAAGCAGCAGATTTGTTTATATCTGAGGAACCGAAAAGGTAAGGGGAGTTAGCATCATGCTAACGTACAGTGAGGGAAAGAAGTATTTGATCCCCTGCTGATTTTGTACATTTGCCCACTGACAAAGAAATGATCAGTCTATAATTTTAATGGTAGGTTTATTTGAACAGTGAGAGACAGAATAACAACATGAAAAACCAGAAAAACGCCTGTCAAAAATGTTATAAATTGATTTGCATTTTAATGAGGGAAATTAGTATTTGACCCCCTCTCAATCAGAAAGATTTCTGGCTCCCAGGTGTCTTTTATACAGGTAACGAGTTGAGATTAGGAGCACACTCTTAAAGGGAGTGCTCCTAATCTCAGCTTGTTACCTGTATAAAAGACACCTGTCCACAGAAGCAATCAATGAATCAGATTCCAAACTCTCCACCATGGCCAAGACCAAAGAGCTCTCCAAGGATGTCAGGGACAAGATTGTAGACCTACACAAGTCTGGAATGGGCTACAAGACCATTGCCAAGCAGCTTGGTGAGAAGATGACAACAGTTGGTGCGATTATTTGCAAATGGAAGAAAGACAAAAGAACTGTCAATGTCCCTCGGCCTGGGGCTCCATGCAAAATCTCACCTCGTGGAGTTGCAATGATCATGAGAACAGTGAGGAATCAGCCCAGAACTATACGGGAGGATCTTGTCAATGATCTCAAGGCAGCTGGGACCATAGTCACCAAGAAAACAATTGGTAACACACTACGCCGTGAAGGACTGAAATCCTGCAGTGCCCGCAAGGTCCCCCTGCTCAAGAAAGCACATATACATGCCCGTCTGAAGTTTGCCAGTGAACATCTGAATGATTCAGAGGACAACTGGGAGAAAATGTTGTGGTCAGATGAGACCAAAATGGAGCTCTTTGGCATCAACTCAACTCGCCTGTTTGGAGGAGGAGGAATGCTGCCTATGACCCCAAGAACACCATCCCCACCGTCAAACATGGAGGTGGAAACATTATGCTTTGGGGGTTTTTTTCTGCTAAGGGGACAGGACAACTTCACCGCATCAAAGGGACGATGGACGGGGCCATGTACCGTCAAATCTTGGGTGAGAACCTCCTTCCCTCAGCCAGGGCATTGAAAATGGGTCGTGGATGGGTATTCCAGCATGACAATGACCCAAAACACACGGCCAAGGCAACAAAGGAGTGGCTCAAGAAGAAGCACATTAAGGTCCTGGAGTGGCCTAGCCAGTCTCCAGACCTTAATCCAATAGAAAATCTGTGGAGGGAGCTGAAGGTTCGAGTTGCCAAACGTCAGCCTCGAAACCTTAATGACTTGGAGAAGATCTGCAAAGAGGAGTGGGACAAAATCCCTCCTGAGATGTGTGCAAACCTGGTGGCCAACTACAAGAAACGTCTGACCTCTGTGATTGCCAACAAGGGTTTTGCCACCAAGTACTAAGTCATGTTTTGCAGAGGGGTCAAATACTTATTTCCCTCATTAAAATGCAAATCAATTTATAAAATTTTTGACATGCATTTTTCTGGATTTTTTTGTTGTTATTCTGTCTCTCACTGTTCAAATAAATCTACCATTAAAATTATAGACTAATCATTTCTTTGTCAGTGGGCAAACGTACAAAATCAGCAGGGGATCAAATACTTTTTTCCCTCACTGTAGATGTTAGTCACCAACGACTCAGTAACCTGTTAAACTGGTCCTTCAGAATACACTGTGGAATTGTGCTTTCAAACCATGTAATGTTCCTGATCTCCACACTGCATAAACTCAACATCATCATCTGTGCTTCTCATCTCAGTACATGAAACACACACTCAGTATTCAGTATGAGGTTCAGTATACAGGGTGCTAATGTGGAGTGAAGTTCATTTGAGTTGAATAAACAGTACGTCTGTTTTTCACTCTGCTACACACCTGCACAAGGGCCTAAACGCAGCAGCTTGTACAAATATGAATTAAATCGTGATTCATCATTTCAGTAAGTTTGTTTATCTACTAATCAGAGATGAGCTCAATATCAGTTTAAACTGAAACAATCAGAGACATTTCTCCATCAGAGAGGAAATTATCTGTTGTTATGTTTGATAAAAATATTAAAATTGTAGCTGAACATCTTTGTACTGAAAGCACAGAGTGAAGAATGTTTAGCAGCGATTCTGACTGTAAATCATAAGTTTTTCTCTCTGTATTTTATCTAACATTACGTTTCTCTCTGTTGTTTTACACGACAGCTTCAGTATGGGTAAGTAGATAACTCGACTTCACACTAACGGTAGCGGCTGATATTTTATAAACTTATCGCATATATTACATTTGAATCCAGGGATGAAATAGAAAGATAAAAAGCATTTTCAGACACCACTGCCAGACTCCATCAGAATCTTATTCAAAATCATACACCAATAAAATCACCAAATTTCCCAGGATTCCTCTGGATTAAACAGGGGTCTTTTGTGCGAATATCCAAGAACCATTTCACCTTTTTGGATTATTTTCATAAGGTGTGACTCCTAAATATTGAACTGTAGATTTAAAATACACAGGGGGAAATGCACATATACTGACATACTGTATATTGGTAAATACATGCGTTTATCAGAAAATAGTATTTTCCAGTAAATCACAGGATATTTCTGTTCCTTAAGGGGAACTAGCGGTATATTAGCACAATCCTACATTCTACAGATTTACTGTGTGTGATGACTGATTGTTGTCTAGTTTTCCTCTTTTTTATTAAGACACACATCAGCTGTGTTTTAACCAGAGTAACAGTTACTTTCACATTTTCACATGGAACAATTCACATTTGATTTCATGCATAAAATCTTCACACTGTATTATTTACTTTCACAGGAGTCAGGATCAGATGAGTATAAACACTTTTCTGTGATGGTGATGTGTTGATGCTGCATGATGACAGATGATGTGGCCACACAGTAAGACGGTAACTAAACACACATACATCCTTCTCTTTTGTTTGCACGTTATTCCGGTTGTCTTTTAGTGTTTCATGATTAAACGTGTTGCAGATCACACCATATATTTCATAATGACAGACACAGATTTGGGTTCGGTTTCACTGTTTTATGTCCAATTTGTATTTTCATGTCACATTTGACTACCTGCAAGTTTTTACAAAATATGGGAACGCCGTGTAACCTCTCAAGTGGAAGTTAGTTAGAGATAGTTAAGCGATAGTTAAGCAGCTCCTCAGGCTGGAGTTTTGCTGCTTTGTCCCATCTGGGCATGCTCAGAACAGCTGTAGACCACTCTGCTGGAGTGTGGCTGCATGCACCAGAGCAGTCAACCTACGAGAGAGGAGACCAAATTCACTAAAGAATATAATTCACTAAGACTCTATGACAGTCAGTTTTCAGGCATTTTTCTTGGGTAATGGTAAAAGGAAGTTGGTGGACAGCGTGAGGATATTCATGTTTGAGCTTGGCTTCCATTATGGCTGGCTCTGCCTGATCCAGTTCTGTTCTAGAAGGTTGCCCTGTTCCTCACACAGCACCAGAGCTTCCTTGAAGAGGTCCTGCGCTAGTTTCCCGTGCTGTTATTAAAAATGAACCCACTTCCGGGTGGATAAACGCGCTCCGTCGTGTTTTAGTCCTTACTTAACTCACCATATAAGACTTAAAACACTCCCAAAGTGTACAGTTCGGAGAGGGACTGCTAATTTCATTCAACCCTGAATCACTCTGCCATGAAATCTGAGGAGAAGGGGGCGGAGCTACCAGCAGAAGCTACACAGTCTAAAGTGAAAGGACTTTGGACTTCCTGTTTGGATGCACAATGGACAGCCGTATTTTGTAGGCTACATGAAACCTTTAAATACAATTTAAGTCTTATGCAGCGTGCTGTCATGACTCATTAATATAAATATATATATATATATATATATATATATATATATATATATATATATATATATATATATACACACAAATATGACGAATGTGAGCTTCTCGACATGGAGACACCGTTCAGGTGAAGTAGCAGATTTCTGAGCAGAGGTAAACACATCTGGATGTTAAACAGTTCACACAGATGTACTATGGAATTATTCTGTCTAATCTATTGCATTTCTGCTTTTAGGTACATAAACACAACGTTAAATCTATTTTTATTTTTTATTTTTATTGCTGAACTAAACTATTTGTATTGGGCAGCAGACATACTGCTATTCAAGCAGTTAATACTCCATGAGGTCTTCAGCACCTGCCTGTTTAACCGACTAGCTTGATATTACAACTCTGAGCAGCACCGCTATGCAAGCAGGAGATTGTCAGAGGCATTGAACAGTTAACATGGCTTGCTAAGCTTACTGGTAATGTAGCTAGCTAGTATAATGCGGGGTAATTGTGGCATTATTTTGAGCAGTAGCATGGGAATAGGGCTTTGACATTGACAGTGGATTGGTTTGGTTTGACTGGAACCCTGTTTCTAAAAGATTAGTAATACTCCCTCTCTCTCTCTTTCTCTCTCTCTCTCTCTAGTGTTTCACTATGTATGTAGCTTCACTATGTAGCTTTCACTATGAATGTAGCTAGGTAGTATAATGTATGGAAATTGGAAACTGTGGCATTATTTTGAGCAGTAGCATGGGAACAGTGCTTTGACATTGACAAGGGATTTGTTTGGTTTGACTGGAACCCTGTTTCTAAAAGATTAGTAATACTCTCTCTCTCTCTCTTTAGTGTTTCATTAGTCTGAACCTACAGTAGGAGATCAAGATGGCAACCGTGAGCAACAGTAAGCCAAACTTTCAGTGCTTTACTTCTCTCATACTGCCTAGACTTATTACAGAATGAAAGCTAAATCTGTACATTTGTTTGTCTCTGTGTTCGCATATTTTCCTACACAGATGAGTTTAAACTGCTTTGTCCACATGCTGCACAGCGTCAGTCTGCCTCTGTGGTCACTTTCTCCTGCCACCTGTCTCCTGAAATCAGTGCTGTTAACATGGAGATCCGGTGGTTTAAGGAGACACGCTGTGTTTGTCTCTATAAGAACAAACAGGTGACAGAGGGGAGAGGTTACGAGCACAGAGTGAATCTTTTCACTCAGGAACTGGAGAGAGGAAACGTCTCCTTACAGCTGACAGACTGCACAGAGTCGGACTTAGGACATTACCTGTGTCAGGTGACTGATGGAGACAGAACTGAAGAGCTTGTATTGGGAGTTCTAATGAATGTGGATACGGGTAAGTATTGCAGAACATTTGATCAATTCAGCATTCACAGTTGCAGTTGATTATCAAAAATCATGGAAAGACAAATGAGAAACACGTTCGGAATTCTGTGGTATTCAAACGTAAAGGTCTGCTATGTGTAATGAAGAATAACGGTTTAGAGTTTCTATACACAATCAACATGTACTTGAAACAAAAAAAAAAGTTTTTGACAGGAAAACGAGAGATTCAAGCTAAACATGGAAAAAGAAAGTACACCCTATTCAATTCTGTTTTTAAGAAAGCAGATTTCTTAAATATACAGGATACATATAGATAATAGGACAAAATATATAGAATAATGTTCATTAGTACTTGTCAAAATATTTTGTACATTTTTTTTTGCCAGATTCTTCACAGGGATCTGCCTACATCTCTCAGGTGAGTACACCACCAGACATCTCTACACCTCTAACTGGCATCAGGTTATATATTATCTATATATACACAGATCATTTTATATATATATATATATATATATATATATATATGTGGCTGGACTCAAGGTTAGACCCACACCCCATCCAACCCCCTCCCCCAATCCAGACTCTCACCTGTCCTTCACACTGTTTAATTCATTTCCACAGATTGATAGAAAATGGACAGAAGAGGAAAAAATGAAAATGGAGGAATCTGCTCTGTTGACTGGTGAGTTTAGATAGAGCTGTGAAAGAAAACATTTCTTAGACTGTTGGAAGTGTTTTCTAAATATGTACACAGTTATAATCAAGCATCTTTTAACACACAGTAATTAGGAATATTAAATGTAATTATATGATATACCTGGATGTCATGTCAAGGTCATCGTTAGTTATCACTTCGGATTATAATTAAACCTATCTGTTGATATTGTGTGCATCTGAGTGTTCCTGTTCTCTTCAGCAGTCATGAAAAACACATGATAGATTAAATTTCAGGTCCATGCGTGCCACAAACTCCACTTCCCAGAACACACCGCGGCCTACAAATATGTAGGCCGCGCAGTATATGTTTATGAATTATGTTTCTGCAAAAATACCAACTAATGATCACTTTTAATAATTTCAGAATATAAATCCGAGAATGAGAGGCTTAATGATGCCCTTAAGGAGAAGAGCAGCAAACTGGAGAAAACTGAGGAAGAGCTAAGAACCATTTCTAAATCGCTATCAGATAAAGACCAACAGCTAAATGAGTGTAAAAAACAGATAGAGGATAAAGATACAGAACTGAGAAACAGAGAAAAAATCATGGAGAAGAAAGACACACTACTTAAAGATAGAAATACAAGACTAAAGAAGACGACTGAAGCACTACAGGAGAGAGACAGAGCACTACAGGAGAGAGACAGAGCACTACAGGAGAGAGATCAACAACTGAAACTGAAAGACACACAGATACAGGAGGCACGAACACAAGTGGAGGAAAAGGAGAGAAGACTTGTGGAGAAGGAAAAAGAATTAAAGGAGAAAAATGAACAGCTGAAGGTAAAAGACACACAGCTGAAAGAGAAAGACACACTTGTAAAACAACATTTACAGACTAATGAGAAAACTCTCTCGGAGAAAGATGCAGCATTAATGGAAATGGATGCAAAGCTTAAAAGTGCTACTGAACAGATTAAGGAGAAAAACACACAACTAGACAATATAAACAAACTGATGAGTGAGAAAGATACACAACTGGAGAACACTGTAAAAGAGCTGGAAATCAATAAAAATCAACTGGAGACTTTGGGACAGGAGCTGCAGGACAAGAACAGAGAACTAGAGGAGATTATGGGCGTACTGGAGCAACAGAAAACCGAGTTAGAAGGAAAAAAACAACAGTTAGCAAAGAGAGAGAGACAGCTAATGGAAAGAGATAGACAGCTTCAGGAGAAAGACCTACTTCTGGCAGAAAATGCACAAGCACTTCAGAGTAAGGACATGAATCTGGAAAAAATGGACACCGAACTCCGAGAGGTAAACAGCGAGTTGCAGAAAACAGCCCAGAAATTAAAAGACAATCAGAGACAGTTGGAAGAAAAAGAGAGACAACTAGGGACTCTTTCTGAGAAAGATGCAGCGTTAATGGAATCGGATGAAAAACTTAAAAGTGCTACTGAACAGATTAAGGAGAAAAACATACGACTAGACAATATAAAGATACTGATGAGTGAGAAAGATACACAACTGGAGAACAATGTAAAAGAGCTGGAAATCAATAAAAATCAACTGGAGACTTTGGGACAGGAGCTGCAGGACAAGAACAGAGAACTACAGGAGATTATGGGCGTACTGGAGCAACAGAAAACTGAGTTGATAGAAAAAGACAAACAGCTTGAAGAGAAACAGAGTCTTTTACTTAAAAGAGAGACACAGCTAAGGGAAAGAGACGAGCAGCTTCAGGGGAAAGAAAGGGACATTACTCATCCAGACTCTTCAGCCCCTGTCAGGAAAAGAAATAGCATGGAGGGGTTGCCTCCATATAGTGAGTATTTTTTTTCCACACATAAGGTGGTAAAAAAAAACCATAAAAGACTAGAGTGGGGAAATTTGACATTTACTATAAAAGAATTAAATATGATTTTAAGTCTGGTCACGTAACACCCACATGTGCCAGTAGAGGGAGGTGCAGACTTCTTATTTTGAACCTAGTTTGATTTCTCTATGGTTTGTTTCCCAGTGGGTTTGCATTTTCTGCTGTATTGCTACAATAAACTTATGCTCATGCTCCTTGGATGATTAAAAAAAATCTATTTAAAAAAACCCTAAATTGGCTGGTTGACAGTGGAGCCTCAATGGAGCTCGAAGTTAGTTTTGCATTTTATTTTGGTAACAATGTTAATATTATGCACCATGTGCACCTCATATGCAATAAAAACAAATTCTGTTTTAAGATAATGATTTATTTTATTTACAGTGGGTGGAGAATCATCTACTTCAGATTCTCCATTGTCAGTTCCTGTAACAGAGCTGAGGCTGCTACTGCTCGGGGGTATGGGTTCTGGTAAAAGTGCAGCAAGGAACACCATCCTGGGCAGAGAGAAGAGCCAAGCAGCTACATCTACATCCACCCAGCAGAGCGAGAGCACACAGGGGGAGGTGGCTGGGAGGAAGGTGACTGTGGTGGACACTCCTGACTGGTTCTCTCCTGGACTCTCTCTGGAGAAGCTGAGACAGGATGTGGGACTCTGTGTCTGTCTGTCTGCTCCAGGACCCCACGCCTTCCTCCTGGTCATACCTGTAAAGCAGCCTACAGGAGAGGACCGAGGGATGCTGGAGAAAATGGAGGAGATGTTTGGAGAGAGATGTTGGAGAAACACAATGATCATATTCAGTGTTACTGATGAGCTTCAGAAGAAGAACATTGAGGAGTTTATCCAATCAGGAAACCAGGAGCTCCAAAGGCTTGTAGAGAAATGTGGGAACAGGTTTCACTGTCTCAACATTGAGGAGAGTGGAGATGGTTCTCAGGTCTCAGAGCTGCTGGAGAAGATAGAGAAGATGGTGGAAGGAAGCAGAGAGAAATTCTACAGCAGTGAGATCTACCTGGAGACAGAATCTCAGATTAGAGCAATGGAGACAAAGATCCTGAAGGAAAGAGAAGAGAAAAGAATAAGTGACGAGAGAGAAATGAGGGAAAAACTGCAAAAGGAGGTGCAGGACTCTCTAAGAAAGATAGAGGGAGTGATCCAAGATCATGAAGGAGACATCAGACAACTTAATGACCGAACATCTGAACTGGAGAGAAAGATGAAAGAAGAGAAGGACGAGGAAAAAAAGAGAGAACTTGACAGGGAGCTGAAACGAGAGGTAGAGCGAAGGACAGAGATGGAAGAAAAGGTGAAGAAACTGAAAGAAAAGAGAGAGAGGGAGAGGAGAGAGATGGAGGAGAGGCACCAAAAGGAGATGGAGGAGATCAGGGAGGTGTATGAAATGGAGGTAGAGAGAAACCTCAAGAAGATCATCCTGCCTGAACTCCAGAGAAACATTTTGGCCTCAAAAACTAAGATGCAGGAAGAGTTCAACAGCCAGATGGAGGACAAGGACAGAGAGATGGAGATACTTAAAGAGAAACTTTCCAAGCTGACAGAGATCCACAGTCTGCTAAAAGAAGCATACCAGACAACCATGTTGACCTTAATAGAACCAAAGTAAATTCAGAAATTCCCAGTAGGCTGAGAGCATCCAGCAGGAGAGAACGACTAAAAGTACATATTAGGGTTTAGATACACTTTCATGTATACTTTCATGGTATACACGATTATATATTTTGTTTCCTTGTAAGTTTTTGTTTTACCAGTATAGATTTATGGGATTAGTTGTAGGTGACTGTAAATATGATACAAATTCTTTTTAAAGTGGGTAGACTGGTAGAAAAAAGTTATTTAAGACTCAGGAAAAAAGTTATTTCCATACATTGTCCTTTGTATTTGTAACACAAGCTGGAATGTGTTTACACGACCGAGCCCATCTTTAGAATGGGTGACATTTGTCATTTTAAAAAACTATATTTTTTAAAAAGTCTGTGTGCCATGATGGTACTTTGATTGTCTTTGGTTAGTCCTGCTAGTTATAAAATGTAAATGGAATTGCATAAAAATAAGTAAATATAAATATACATTTGATTCACATATCACGTTCTGTATATAGGTGTTATAATTAGAATGCATAATAAATATTATGAGCCATGTCCTTTTTATAATTTTTGTGTTTCTGTCCCTCCTCTATATAACTTGAACTTATTGAACTAATTTCCAAAGAAACGGGACATTTTTAGGAAAACTCTTTCCCAAAACATCCAGTTTCTCTGGAAACTTTGTATCTTCATAGGGGCAGCTGGGGCCCATTTTCTTCCAAAAATCAAGTCCTCATTCACGACTCCATACATTTGAAACTCAATTTAAATACTAATGACCTCTTTCGAGTGAACGATAATGTTAAAAAGTGTTAGTATCTTTCGTTTGATCATCATTAATGTCATAATGTCATTTTCTTCGAAAAGTTTCACAGATTTACTTCTCTCCAAATGTAATGTCCGAGCAAGAGCAGAATTGTGTTATTGCTCTTTATCTCAATCCACAGTTTGTAGGCGTAAAACATGCCCGAAACTTCCCTTACTTCCATACACCGGATCAGTCCCAAATACATTATTTACTCAGGGTAGTATTAATATATTTGCAATAAAAATGAATGAAGGCATCCTAGATTCATAAAAGAATGGCCTAACCTAAAGAATGTGTTGCTTCTTGATTCAGATTAAAAATCATTTTCTTCGCAATAAAGGAAAACTACGATTAAAAATAAGAATGTAGCGCAATAAAACAACAAAAGCTTGAAGAATTACCATAATATCCCAGCAAGAAATTCATCCATGACCCGGTACAACTCAATAATTATGACCCTGATTACTGATATTTTTTAACAAAGTAATACAAACGTAATACCTGGTGACCTTTCTGAGACGTGAGATTACGGTACACGAATAATGTCGACAGTGTAAACGCAAGCAGCGCAGTGGGAGGAGATATTTTGAACTGGGGCTCGTTCTCAAACGCACTGGTGAAAAATCCGGATGAAAGCGAGAGAGTTTTTGGCTTCCTGTCTGAAAACCGATAAACTGCCACACTAAAGCAGCAGGTGTCTGTGCGAAGAAGGGCAACAGGAAGAAGGGAACGTTCTATTAAAGATCGCATTAAAAAAAAAAACCCAGACAACAGACTCATTATATCACACTATTCTCTCTATTTCTCTGAAGGATTCGATTGAATTGAAACCAGACATGGCTGCTGCAACTAACAGTAAGTAAAACATGAATGTTGTTTAAATGTTCTTATGTTCTCAATGCCTGCGTGATGAGTTATGTCTTTAGACGGGGGAAACATCTTACTCGTTTTTTTTTTAGAGCAGTTAATAGAAAAGGGAATCACCACTACAGACGTTATTTCCTGTGCACTTCATGTTATCTATCTATTATGAGACATTATTCCTGCCTTTGACTGATGAACCAAATATTGTACATGATAAATATGTCGATATAGTTTTGAACTGTATTAGTGAACTGAATGAATGCATATGTCTTGGTGACTGCTAAGCAATGGAGATTTCATTGGCCCATAGCACCTCTTTAGATTTTAGACCAAAAACTGCGAAGTATATTTAAGATTTCAAATGTGCCGCACCTACGTCTCGATTCTTAGCTAATTGAACGGTATTATCTGTAACATAATAACAGAAGGGAGTCAGAGCAGAAGTCTGGATCTGATGTTATGATATTAGATAGATGATATTATGGCCATTGAAGCGGGAGAAAGTAATGAAAGGGTGGCATGGTGCAGCAGGAAACGTTGACGCCTCACAGCTACGGGATTTACCGTTCGATACCGAGCTTGGGTTTTACTGTCTGTGTGGAGCTTTGCATGTTCTTCCTATGTTTGCTTGAGGTTCCTCTGTTTTCTGGTTCCTACTGTCCAAAAACATGCAGGTAGGTGGGTTGGCTATGCTAAAAATCGCAGGTTAGTTAGTTAGTGTGTGAATGTGTGCTTTTATGATGCCCTGTGAGGGACTGGTGTGCCATCCAGAGTGAATTCTCCTGCCTTGCGCCCAGGGTTCCCGAGACAGGCTCCGGATCCACCTCGGACCAGGATAAAGCCGATACTGAAGATGAATGTATGAATGAAAATAATAATAATGCATAAAATAAAAGAACAAAACTCAAGTTCTAAATAAAACAAGTTCTAGTGCTTTTTCTATATCAGTCCTGCATGTGATTTACTAAAGATTGTGGAAACTATATAATAATAGCGCCTGCTAGTATCTTCTAGATAACTAACCCAGGCCTAAGAAACTATAATGTTGCACACTTTTAGATAGTTTTAATCGGCCAAGATAATTGGTGCAGGGTATTGATGTGTGAAATGAAAAGAAAACCCATGCTGCTTTCACAAAGTCGTAAGAAATCTTCTAGAAACTTCATCATGGAAAACCGTAACATTGACAAAATGCCTTCAGATTTTAATGTAATCATTCGATGGTATTAAGCGTGTAATGTGAATGAAAATAAGGAATGTTTTACCATAAGGAAGATGTGATGAATCTAATTGTGTGTGTGTGTGTGTGTGTGTGTGTGTGTTACTTTTCTCACACTTTTTTCACACAGACGAGTTTAAACTCCTTTCCCACCAAGACAAACAGGCTCAACTTGGCTCTCCTGTCATGTTCTCGTGTCATTTGTCTCCTGAAATCAGTGCTGTTGACATGGAGATCCGGTGGTTTAAAGGGACAGACTGTGTTTGTCTCTACAAGAACAGACAGGTGACAGAGGGGAGAGGTTACAAGGGCAGAGTG
This sequence comes from Ictalurus furcatus, assembly GCF_023375685.1. Classification (NCBI taxonomy): domain Eukaryota; kingdom Metazoa; phylum Chordata; class Actinopteri; order Siluriformes; family Ictaluridae; genus Ictalurus; species Ictalurus furcatus. Next base: position 3,111,797 of record NC_071282.1, read on the forward strand.
CATTTATTCACTCAGGAGCTGGACAAAGGAAACGTCTCGTTACAGCTGAGAGAGAGCCGTGAATCAGATATAGGACATTACCTGTGTCAGGTGACCGATGGAGAAAGGACAGGGAAGCTTACGGTACGACTGTGGTGGGGTAAGTATCCCAGAACTTCACTTTCCATCAATCAAAACTCGTTATCAATGGGATCGAAATGAAGAATAAAAAAAAGAGAAACATTGGCGGTTATTCAGATTAAAGAGGTGCAGAGTTGAAATGATGCTAATGTGCTAAAATGTCATTTGAATAAACAATAACTCAAAACCTCCTATGGTTGTATAGTGAAAACTCAGAAATTGTAGTGGATGTGGATATTGTTGACACATAAGTGATTAGTCCTTCATTCTAAACAATGGTGCTAGTCTTTGTTATGCTCTATTTTGGTGTGTGCTCTCTGCGGCTGGGTGATTTGTAAAACGATAAAGGTTGCTAGTCTAACTTCCTGTTGCACCTTTCCCCTGCTGCAAAACCGAATTTCTGTGTGCGACATCGTCCTGCTTTTCATATTTCCGCTATTTCAGTCATTGCTTAGATTGTTCACAGTTGTCTCTCAGATATGATTAGCACTTACGTTTGACTGGAGTGCAAAATGGGGTTTTCCCTAGGTTTTCAGAAGGGCTTAGGTGCTTTTTGGGTTCTGTGGGGTGGTGGTGGTTGGGGTTGGGGGGTTGAAATCATTCAAAGGAATTTTAAAGTTATTTTAAGGTTGTTTTCGACGAATATGCTTACCATTTCTGTGAATAAAGCCGGCAACACTTATTGTAGTTACAGTCAAAAGTCTATTCATGTCACCAAATATCATGTTTGAGATTTGATGAAAATATATGACCCTAACTTGTACACATAGGAAGAGTAAATATGCTGAAATACATATGTAATTATGTTTGAAAATGCAACCAAATTACATGAAGTAGACAGACAGAGAATTATTGATTTATTGCACCATTTATTTCAACTGCTGTGTTCACACGTAATGTCTTTTTTTCTTCTTTTTTTAAAGCAGTCAGAACCTGTTTTGCTTAATAATCCTATGTAGCAGACCATGTTCTCAACCATATTTATAGGAGGGTTAAATTTTATATTAGCATGTCTCCATACACTAAATACAGGCTCTAAGGGAAACTGTTCATTTCTTACATTACATTACCTCAGAATATATTACACATTCAACAGGACACTAGATTTTTATAATATTCCAGCTTTAAAACATTAAAATGTACCATTCCAAAGTGAATAAAACGTTACTTTTTACTAACGGTTCACCGCCTCAGCAGCACTGCTGACAAGCTCGCTAGCAGCGGCTAATACTTAACCGTTAGCATCACAGTGCTGGTACAGTCCAGCTAAATTAGCACTTCACTCGGAAATGATAAGAAACATGCATGCTACACCTAGTCAAAACAAAGGACTTCTTATATTCAGGTATTTATAAGGCCTTGCTTAAGAATTCTCTCAGATGACAGAATCACACCTCTGTCTTTCACAGTCCTTATTTGAAGCTGAGGCAGTATATGTTTTAATCCCCACTGGATTAAAAAATGGGGATTGTGATACCGTTTTTTACTCGTGCCAAAACAAATCTGCAGTTGAACATGACGGACTTCTTATCTCATTAGATGAAGCTAAGGAGGCAAAGGATGAAAAGTGTTAGACCCTGGAGTTTTTAGTAAACCCTAAAAAACAAACTTTTTTAACCATAAGTTTATGCAGCGGGCCTTGGTAGCTCAGGGCCCAAGGCAATTGCCGACCTTTGCCTAATGGTAAAGTCCGTCCCTGTATGCCATACTTATTTAAGCCTGTTTGTGTAATTGGGAATAGAGGAATGCCGAGTATTCACCCCATCAAGAATCTCAACATTTGGTAGTATCTTTTGATTCAGTTCACCAACATGATTCGTTCTCTGATTCATTTCTGTAAGTTACGTATTGCACCAGTAGAGGGCGCCATTGAGTGTCTTTTTTAAAAAAAAATTTTTTTAGACATTATGAGTAAGTTTGTTTCATTCACTCAATACACTCATTTAAACAATGCATATTTTCAAGAGACAAGATTTAGCATTATGATTTATTCAAATTGACATGTCCAATCCAATCCATGTCTAATGTCCAAGGTCTGGTGAATTTCTTTTCAAGAAAGACGTTTCAGTCAGTGCAAGCTAGTTTTGTGATTTATTTAGAGTTGTTGCTGGTCTGCAACTTAGCTTCTCTTAATTATCTCATGCAGATCCTCTTCGAAGGTTAAGCAGACTCTTTCAGGTAATTTTACGCCTTTTATATTTATCTTGAATTCAGTAAAAATTTGATTGTTTTTTTCCTTATGGTATATAATAATTCTATCATAATCCTGTTTTACTAGCTTTATATCAATTTCTTTCCTAGTGTGGTGTCATTCCCTATGTTAATATCCAGCAGGTAGGCACACATTTCTATTCAAAACTGAAGGTTACTATAAAAAGCATTTAAAACATTATATAATATGGCAAGTACTTTAGAGATGTTTCAGAGCATAATCCTTTGGGGTAATAACATTGATCAATAAAGTTCAAATCTTTTCAAACTTTTCTTTTTTAAAAAAAAGATGTAAATATAATGATAATTTTGATGTTTTATAGTATAGCATTAATGTTAGTGCTAAAATGTCTATATGATAGACAGTACGGAATCCTTTACTCTGTTTGATTCACATCTGCAGTGGGGAAGAAAATGGACAGAAGAGGAGAAAATAAAAATGGAAGAGTCTTCTCTGCTGACTGGTATGGTTAAAACCATATCGATCGCTTAGCAATCTTGCGCATTCTGCATTCAATACATTAACCACACTTCGCTGTTAACCTTAATAATTACAGAATATAATACAGATGTTAAAAGCATCATGAAGGAACTTCTCAAGAAGCACAGCGCACTAGAGAAAACTGAGCAAGAATTAAAAAACACCAAGCTGGACCTAAAAAGAGCAACAGGAGAACTGGAAGATGGTACAGACCCGGACTCGTCAAAATTGGCGCCTCCAGTCAGTGAGTGGCTTTTGGACATCGTATATTATATAATATTAATATAAAATGGTAAGAATATTTAGGGAATGTTCTTGGCATGAACAGTGGGGTATTCTGTCTCAAAAATATATTAAAAGCAAAAGAGTTATCTTTATAAATATAATATACCTATTTTTTTTTTAATGATCTTGTTATGCTGTTTACACATTAGGCTAATTGATGCCTTTTCATAATCACTGAATCAAAGGTATACTATTAATAATTCGTCAGCCTGCCAAATCATATGATTAAGTTGACTGACAGCGTAACTTTCTTCTTCATTGTCAATGGGTGGAGCATCATCAAGTTCAGATTCTTCACGATTGAGGCTGGTGCTGTTGGGGAGGACGGGGTCTGGGAAGAGTGCAGCAGGAAACACCATCCTGGGCAGAGAGGAGAGGAACCAGGCTGATACATCTACAGATACATCTACATCCACACAGCAGAGTGAGAGCACACAGGGGGAGGTGGCTGGGAGGAAGGTGACTGTGGTGGACACTCCTGACTGGTTCTCTCCCGGACTCTCTGTGGAGAAGCTGAGACAGGACGTGGGACACTGTGTCCTTCTGTCTGCTCCAGGACCCCACGCCTTCCTCCTGGTCATACCCATACCTGTAAAGCAGCCTACAGGAGAGGAGCGAGGGATGCTGGAGACAATGGAGGAGATTTTTGGAGAGGGATGTTGGGAGACTGTCCTCCTCCTTTTCACTGTTTCTGATGAAGTTCAGAAGAAGAACATTGAGGATTTTATCCAATCAGGAGACCAGGAAGTCCAGAGGCTTGTAGAGAAATGTGGGAACAGGTTTCATTGTCTCAACATTATGGAGAGTGGAGATGGTTCTCAGGTCTCAGAGCTGCTGGAGAAGATCGAGAAGATGGTGGTGCAAAATGAAGGGAGATTCCACAGCAGTGAGGTCTACCTGGATATGGAATCTGAGATTGGAAAAATGATCATGTGGGCTAAAGAAAAGAAGATCGCAAAAGAAGAAAAAGAGCTCAGAGTCAAACTAGAACAGCAGCTCCAGAATTCTCTGAAAAAGATAGAAGGAATGATCCAGGAGCATGAAAAAGATATCACACAGCTGGACAGTCAAATAGCTGATCTGGAAGGAAAAATTCATGAAGAAATGGATGATGTGAAAAAAGAGAAACTGGAAGGAGAACTGGAAGGAGAAAGGCATAAGAGGACAAAGATCGAGAATGTGATTATGATACTGAATGAAAAGATAGAGTGGGAGAGGAGAGAGATGGACGAGAGACTCAGACAAAAGGTGGAGGAGATCAGGAAGGCCTATGAAGGAGAGGCTGGAATGGAGGCAGAGAGAAACCTAATGAAGATCATGCTTCCTGAAATCCAGAGAAATCTTTTGACCTCTAAATCACAGATGGAGGAAGATTTCAGAGGACTGATCGAAGAGAAGGATCGAGAGCTGGAGTTCCTGAAACAGACCCTGGCACAGCTTAGAGACGCGACAAAAGAATCCATATCGGGAAGAGAGGTTCAAGAAGAGTCTGGAGAAATGGTCTCCTCAAACAAGTGTAGGAAACGTGGTGGGAGTATATGATTGTTGAGACTTTCACTTTGCTTTCACACACAGTGATGAGTTTTATGATGCAAATCTATGATTAAATCTGACATATTTACTGGAGAGAAGAAATGTCCTGGAAACCAGCCTCATATAAAACTGGTGGAAAGGATTTAGTTGTAGTTACAGCATGCTTGTCTGTAACGCTTCATGACAGTATATCAGTGAGAGTCTAATAATTGTTGTTTAGAAAAGTGATGAGGCCATTTTGTGATGCTGGAATTGTACTGTAAACTTTGCATGAGTTATCAACCTAGGACGTAAATAATTATTATGTTTAGTAATGTCATTTTGTACCGTACACATTATGCACCAAACATATGGAACACACATATCAATAAACAATCATCAGGCTCCACTGAAGAAAAAAAAAAAAAAAGAATTGCTAAAAACTACCCCATTTTAATATTTAACTACATTTTATTATTTGCCTTAATTTTACCGGCACATTACCTTTACATTACTGTTATAGTGTTCTTTTATTCTGTTTTCATTATTATATTTTATGTTTTATGTTGTTATTTCCTTCTTTCTCACTCACTCACTCACTCACTCACTTAACCACTTTATCCCAGGGTCCATCACAGTTTTCTTTTTTCTCTCATTGATAATATTTATTGCACTATTATAATTTACTTAATAAAATAATAGTAATTTTTGGGTTGCCATTTTTCTTTGTTTCTCCATTTTTATTTCACATTCTAAAGCAATTTCAGCTTTATTATTATTATTATTATTATTATTATTATTATTATTATTATTATTATTATTATTATTAACAGTTCCAGATAATGGCAGAAGAATATGATTTATGAAGTTCAAAGCAAATGAAAACACCAGAGACAGTTGAAACCACATAGCTGTACGTATCTCCACACTCTTCGTGGATTTATTTTTTCCCAGTGAGATCATGATCGCCATTTGTATCTCACTGACGTTACAATTATAACTATGCATGTAAATCCTGCTGCCACTTTGTGAACTAAAAGTCTGACAAGTTTTAATGGAAAATTAAAAAAAAACAACAACACAATGGCAGTAGAATAACATAATTTAAATAGCAGTAGTGATATTGTAGCCTGTGTAACTGTTACTCCTTCTGGATTGGGTAACAATAACCCAGTTTATAACGTGACCTATTTAAACTATTTGAATACATTTCAAAATCATCAAAATGTTGTAAATATGAAAAACAGTCATTTTATCCAGTTAAATTTCTCCCATTTCTAGTTTACACTCTCATCCGTGCACACAGGAAAACTCTGATGCAATGGGACCCGAACTGCTAAATAGAATAAATGTCCTATTTCCATTTGTAAGACTTTATCAAAACTTCAGGGTGATTTTGAGCTGGTATTTTTTTTTTTAATCACATTGTTGATGTGTAGTTTAGCCTCTGTGCTGCTCTTTCACACACCCATCCCTCCACCTGCTCACTGAGGTCAGAGGTCACACCGAAGAGCTCACAGTCAGACTCATCATCCGCATCCTCACCCTGAAAAGTCATAGTTATATAGTTATAACTCACAGTCATAAAGAATCTGCATCATTCATATTTTTATCTGAAACATATATATATATATATATATATATACTTGGGACTGCTGGAGTGTTCCCACAATGGCTAATTAAGGAACAAAAATTCACACTGCTCATTATCACATTTTTGAATACGTCGCAATATCTGCTTGCAAGAAATATGTTTGAAAAAGAATGCCATTTGTTGCAATAGAAGACTAGCGGGGACAAGTACTAAAATGCGTGGTTGGCAAAAAAATTATAACAAAAAATGATAGGGTAGCCCTTTTCTTTATTCGTGTTTCTATGTTCTTACGATTGTTTTCAATAAAGAAATGAAGTCTCTGAAGCAAGCGTCTACTGCAATTCCTCCACTGTGCAAAGGGTCACAGCAATATCACTGCAACCCCCCCCCCCCCCCCCCAACTTTATCTAGGTTCGCCTCTGCAGACACAGGAAAGTCATCAGGACGGTCGGCTTTATGCTCCGAGTTGTTCTGTAACATGACAAACTGTATTTTAATGTCTTATTAGTCATAGAAGAAAGAAACGCTGTTGAGGGAACAACTGTTTATAGCTGCTACAGCACAAGTGATGACGGGAGCTAACTTGTTTAGCAGACGTTCCACACACACAGTCATGTTTCATTCTCTACGTAGATGATTTACAACACAGCAGTGTTTACTCCTACAGTATTTACTCTACAGTGTTTGTGTATACATGTTGCTGAAATGTCAGCTTGGTCTCATGTCAGAATGGGTATTCAGAATGGTGTATAGTAATAATTGCAAAGAATACCATCGACAGGAAGGATTTTAAACCGTCTCCAGAACTATGCAACTGGCTCATTCTCACCAGCATGCGCTTTCCGTTGGTCTGCGATTGCAGCCAGTCCTACACACACACACACAAAGGTAAGAGGACAAAGAAACAGAATTAGGAATTTTCCATAAACTATCTCTGTAATTTGAGAAAATACACCTGGTAGATGTTATAACTGACAGATTATATGTGCTGCTGTTTATTCCTCTCAGGGATGTATCCAAACTGGAATATACTGAATGATTTTTTATTTTATTTTTTTTAGAAAGAAAGAATGCATGAACAGGAACTTTTTCTTTAACACACTAACATGGTAAAAATAGCAGAGACACCATTTGGTACAAACCAAAAAAAAAAAGCTGCCACACCATAGATCTCACACAGACCACAGACTGTCTGTATACAGGGCAGCGTATTTTAGCTTGGGTAGCCCCCCCCAAAAAAGCGCAATAATTTAATTAATTAAACAAACATTAACTTCTATGTGATTTTTTTTTTTTTTTTTTGCATTGAAATGTTTTATTTTTAAATTAACCCCCCCCCCCCACCCATTGTTATTAAATGAAAATCCTATCAAAAAGTCATACAGGCATTATAATTCAAAGGAAACCGTTTACATTATCAACAGCGCCGTGCACACCGTGTCCAACAATCTTTCTGGAACATAACAAACGCACCATTAAAATAAATCTAATAATAAATGATTAGTTAGCGATTGTTGCCAACTACAAGCTGAGTATAGAAAGCTTGCTAACAAGGTCCACAAGGTGACTGATTGAGGTCCCATCCCGCCAGTGATTATCCAGTAGAACATTTTTGAAAAATTACTTCCTGTTTAGACCACACCAAGTTTAAATCGGGACACAGTTAGAGATCTGTACTAAACAGATACAGATAACTAAAAAGGCATTTCATTATACCCCTAAGCTGAAGACTATATTGTGCTTACACTACTTCTCACCATTAGACCATATGTTTTCACACATACGCAACTTTTAGACAAGTTTTTACACAGCCACATACACACCCAAAGTGTGAGATGGAACAAAAAAAGCAGATATTGTGGTATTGTGCTAGAAACTGCACTGATCATCATACTTGCACAACTTAAACACAAACTACACTTCTTCATTTTAAACAGTAATCGAAAGACATCTAAAAGATGAACGAAACCTACGTTTTGTATATATCCGTGTGTGCATGTGCATGTTTGTGTGTACCGTGTTGGATTTTGTTACAGTCACGAGATTGGCCTTCCTCTCGGCACAAAACCTTTCAGCCACGTGACAGTCGCCCTGATCAGTCCAGAACAAATAGAACATTTCGGCATGGAGATACCACATCTCTAGGAAAGAAAAACAAGGCACGTGATGTTTTCTGATATATGCAATATAGCCAAAAATATCTGGACACCTAACCAATCACACCCATGTGAGGTTCTGGAATGTTCCGTTCGACATTTAATCCCCCTTTTGCTATTTTAATACCTTCCACTCTTCTGGGAAGGCGTTCCTCTAGATTTTGGCCCACATTTATATAAGTGTGTGATGGCCACGTAGGTGTTAGGAATGTTTTAAGTTTTTCATCTATCAGCCACAATACTTTAACATTATATTTAATTAAGATAAATGGAAATTTACCTTGGTTGGTCTTCTGGTCATTCAACACTTCTGCTGCACTTTGCCTAAAGTGGTAGTCTACAAAAGAACAATTTGTTGTTTTTTTTTATTGCAACCTAGGGATGTAATGTAATGCCATTATCTATATGTCTATCTGTACAGTACTCCCAAAATCTGTATCTGTATTTGCATTTAAAACTAAAGTGGGTAAGATTTTCATTCATTAATGACGCATAATGTCGCATGACAAAAAAACCATGAGCAATGAATGTACACGTTATCTTTTAAGACCCCCAGCATTACAGAGCTCGTGTGGGCTGTATGGAGCAGTGGCTCTTCTAGGAAGTGATAAGGAGATGTTTCTAAACTGATAACGTGTTTGCACAACCACACAGGAACTTCATGACATGGGTAGACCAGAGACTGCTCAGAACGAGGGCACTAAACAGCACAAAAACAGGGCAGAAAATGTGCGGACTTCCCTGGCATTGACAACAGCAACACACATGGGATTGCACTCAGGACTAGACGTCACATGGGCATGAATTGCGCATGGAAGATCAAGGCCAGAGATAATTCAACCAAGATTGGTGCTGGAAATACACTACAAGTGCACCTGCTATTCATATCATAAGACCACAAGTGTATTCATATCACCAGACCACAAGCGTCATAGAGAAAACTGTGTATGAATTTGTGCTGTGTATTTTATCCTCTGATAGATCTATATAGTTTTCAACAATAAACACATTTCTCAGATAAATTGGACAAAACTCACAGTGTATCCCTGTGACCAAAAGGATGGTGGTCAGTAAGAGGATGTTTATGATGAGAAGTAGAACCATTATCTTCTTCCCTACATTTTAAAGGCAATTAATATAACATACAAATGAAAACCACAACAGTAGATGATTTCATTATAGTATTCATTCATTCATTCATTATACTTGACAGTAATAATATCATTCTAGCTTCTGGTCTACCTCTATAAGGTCCCACTGAAGCATCAGTGTATGTAAAGCAGCATTCAACCATACCTCAGTTTTCTTCAGCTATCCATCCCTTCCTTACCTGAAACATTTCTTGCAGCTACTGTTGGCAATGTCTGCAGAGACTGATATATGTCCTCAGTTTTTAGTGGTTCCCCTGGATTATCGTACTCATTCATCTGCCTGGAAGTCCTCTGCTGCATCTCCATCATACAAAAAATACCCACTACGACAACCAAACAAAGAGACTAAGGAATTCACACACTACAAGCAAGGCTAGAGATTTTTTTACTTTGTGCTGAAGTGCAACCTTACGTACAGCTTTCAAACGTCCCACAGATACCAAACACAGCACACATACAAACCATACTTCCGTCTACTTGTAGTTTCTGTTCCAGGAAAACCACACGAACATTTTAATTCTCTATTTTCCCCTGTGATTTTTTTTTTAACACCATACAGCTAAAATCAAAAGCATGCATTTAACGTGTAAGGATAAAATTTAAATCATGTATGTACAATTATTAATGTGAACTAATAAGTGTGATGTACCGTATGTGAAAACTGAGGAATACCATTAAGGACACACATTTCTTTTTAGTAACACTTATTTTTCCAGCCTTTTGTTGCCCCATCCCATTTTTTTGGAGACATGTTGTGGCCATCAAATTAAAAATGACCTTATTTTTTCCTTAAAATGGTACATTTCCTCAGTTTAAACATTTGATATGTTTTCTATGTTCTATTGTGAGTAACATATGGGTTTGTGAGATATGAAAACCATTGCATTCTGTTTTTATTTACATTTTACACAGCGTCCCAACTTTTTTGGAACTGGAGTGTGTGTGTACCCTGTTGTCGTTTGTTACAGTGGTGAGGTTGGCGTTCCTCTCAGCACAAAAGCTATAAGCAATTTTGCAGTCACCGTGGTTACTCCAGAACAAATAGAACGTGTCATCATGGAGATACAACATCTCTGGAAGATCATGAACTGAGGAATACCATTAAAGACACACATTTCTTTTTAGTAACACTTACTTTTTCAGCCTTTTGTTTCCCCTGTCCCAACTTTTTTTTTAAATGTGTTGCGGCCATCAAATTATAAATGACCTTATCTTTTCCTTAAAATGGTACATTTCCTCAGTTTAAACATTTGATATGTTTTCTATGTTCTGTTGTGAGTAACATATGGGTTTATGAGATTTGCAAATCATTGCATTCTGTTTTTATTTACATTTTACACAGCGTCCCAAATTTTTTGGAGCTGGGGTCGTACTAACACCCTGCTGGTCTTTTAGTATTATATGTACAAATTTTTGCCAAAGTGCTAAACAGCAATTATCTTGTGGGAAAATCCCCAGACTACAGAATTGGGATTTGATTACTTTTACATCAGTAAGTCTTGATTTTTGACTTCATGTGATTATTGTGTATGCAACTTTTAATGATGATAAATCTTCTAATCTGACCCTCTTCTGCTGATCTCTCTTCCCAGATAATGTGACAGGAACGAATGTTGCTCTAGTGCTGCTCCATCACACATTTAAGTTATGACTTCTGCAAATGCTGTTGTGAATATTGTCGGATGCAAGACTGTAAGGGTTTTATGAAGGCTTTTCCACTAGGTGTCAGTGTTGTTCCCTGTGCATTGTTTGAATTGTGCTTTACTCACTCTACTGAAACTGTAGATTTGTAAGTTAATATTTTCATTTGTAATTGTGAAATTCCTACAGTTGCTAGACCTGGCCCTTGCTGTAGCCTTAATCATTTGTAATATTTCCTGAGTTATTCTTATAAATTGTCATTCTTCTCCAGCAACATCATGTGTTTCTGCAGTGCTACATAACCGCAGATCAGTAGGAAATCAGTGCTATTAAGAAATAAGATGAAGAAAACAAATTTGAACTAAAAATCTAAAAATGTTTAATGGAATGTAAAGATGCAGTGATGATATTGTAGAGCTCAGTCTTATTACTTATTCTGTTCAAGGTCAAACAAATCCATTCAAAATATGATTTTTTAAATTTTTTTTTGTTAAATCAAAAGATGCTGTAAATAAGAAACAACAAACAAGAAAAAATGGTTTATATTTGTCATAATTGAGTTAAAGATAATATATACTGGATATTAAAAAATACATTTTGTAGACAAGGCTCTGGGTCAATGGGACGTCCACTGCTAAGTAAAGCAAAGCTTTCTTTTCTCAAAGCTTCAGGATGTTCAGAGCTGGTATTTTAGCACCCTCTGAAGCGCGCTGGTGGTCTTTCACACACCCATCCCGCCACCTGCTCACTGATGTAAGAAGTCTCACCGAAGAACGTACAGGCAGGCTCAAGGTACTGAAAAGAGATCCACTCACAGTTAGAAAGATCTTTGAGTGAAAATTCAGTAGTTTCAAGATCAATATCAAAATAATATTCAAATGCATATTTTTCTGTTTGATTCACTTGATTGTGATGTTATCATCTATACAGTTGTATACAGTATATATACTAAGGTTTGTTGCAAGCTAAAACTGACATGAAACATTTTTTTTTCAGTTGTGCAGCTGCAAATCAGCTGCTTATTTTAATGTGCTCGTTCTGACACGTTAACATTTCTATAGTAACAGCTCATTCGCAAGGGCATGAACGGCATCTCTCCACTTACACAGAATTAAACATGCATAATTGCTTATATGGTGAAATCTTATGTAAGAAGGCATTTATGCATTTAAGACTGAGAGCTTTATGTTTTGTGTTTGGCAAACTGCTTTTTTGTCTTATCGACTTCATGAGAGGGAAGAAAGATACACTAGTGAGGGAATGACTGTTTAAAGCTGCTATAATGAAAGCGATAGCAGGAACTAATGTTCCAGAACATTAAATAACAGCATTAGCAGCTGTTACATAGCTGATTTACAATGCAGCAATCTAGTCTACAATGTGTATTTATAAATGCTGCTGAAATGTCAGATTATTCTAGAATATGTATGAGCATGATGAGTATGAATAATATACAGCATATGATACTGCATAGTAATAATTGTGATGAATACCCCCATGTATTCCCGCTCAGATTTAGGATCAGGCAGATCATGGTCACCCGAGTGGAACAGTATATCAAGTAGATCATTGTCTAAGTCTTGTGAATGCGGCCAACGAAGGCCATGTGTGTGGTCCTTTTTCACCAGCAGGCGCTTTCCATTGATTTGTGATTGCAGCCAGTCCTGCACATACACACACACACACACACACACACACACACACAGAGATTGATTGATTCATTGGTGGTCTTATGGTGGTCCATATGACTAATCCAACATAAGATGAAAGTGACAGTGCATGAGAGAGAGAAATCTACAATGTACTTACAGTATCTTTCATCACTATGAGTCTTCTCACATTTTTAAACACATACAGGCCCAAAATAGCTGAACCAAACTGCAGATCTTGTGGCTTAATGTGCTAGAAACTGTGCCGATCATAGTGGCAACTCTGTATTAGAGTTTAGAGGAACATGAGATATCACAGGGCGTTGATGCAAAATAAAACACAGATTTCGCTTGTTTAATCACTCAGTGAGAATTCTTAGAGCACTTTACATTGAAATACTTCATCAACCATTGCTTTGCTGTTTTGAAGGAAATTTGATATTGAAATTTTGATATCTTCAGGCCAAGTCCAGCTAATCTAGTAAGCTTTACCTGTAATGCGAATGGTATTGTGGATTCCTCCAAGAGAAAACCAGTCAATAATCCATGTTTAAAAACAACATTGAACAAATTAAAGTGAACTTTGTTAATTCCAGTGCCTAGATTTTTTACATATGTGTGTGTGTGTGCATGCGTGTGCATGTGTGTGTGTGTGTGTGTATGTGTACCCTGTTGTCGTTTGTTACAGTGGCAAGGTTGGCGTTCCTCTCAGCACAAAAGCTATAAGCAGTTTTGCAGACACCATGGTTACTCCAGAACAAATAGAACGTGTCATCATGGAGATACCACATCTCTGGAAGATCATGAAAAAGTGCACATCATGCTTACTGATATATTTGGAACGTCTTAGAAGAATTATGTTTTGTACAGCTGTCAGCCAGTATTTTTACTGATTTGATTGGCCGTTCACCTTGGTTAGTCTTCTGGTCTTCTTCCCCACTTTGCCTGAAGTGGTAGTCTACAAGACAAAATGCTCATTTATTTTTTACTTCAACCCAGGGATGCAAAACAATGCCACTATCAATGTCTGTAAATGCTCCCAAAATCTGGATCTGTATGCATATTTGAAACTGATGCCACATAGTGGCACAGACGATCCAGCTGCCCTGAGGATGCTCAAAATGACGGCACCAAAAAAATAATAGCACAAACAAAACAGCAAAATAAACTTTAAACTCGCCCATTTACAAAAGCAATAGACATGGTGTTGCACTCAATCTATGGACACACAGACACACACTATGCCTGGAAGATCATGGCGAGGGAAATCTAACCAAGTTTGAAGCTGGAAATCCACCACAGAAATAAAACAACAACATGCCTTTTATTCATATCTATGTTTGTATACATTAATATGAACGTTTTTAATAATGTATTCAGCTTGTACTGTTTACTTTACACTCTGTTCTCAAACTGTTAACCACTCAAAAGTGTGATATAGTATATATATGCTAAGTTGCATTTTCCAACCACCAAAAAACCACCAAAACTTTTGCTGAGGAAAAGTCTTGTTTTTCTCTAATGTAAATATGCAGCCTGTGATCTTTCTGGACAATAAACACACTTTCCAGATAAAGTGGACAAAACTCACAGTGTATCGCCGTAACCAAAAGGATGGTGGTCAATAGGAGGATATTTATGATGAGAAGCGGAACCGTTATCTTCTTCCCTACATGTTTTTTTAAAAAAAAGACCATCAGTTTAACATAAAAGTTAAAACCAAACTCAACAGTAGATGATTTAAGTGTTAATTTTACTTGAAACTATCTGAATGTAGATATCTTTATGATTAATCATTGAGTACAAAAATAATCAGAATTTTTTCCTGGTTCTGGTCTACCTCTATAAAACCACACTAAAGCAACATTCATTCACCACAGGTCCACAGGTTGATACACTCTGGCATTCAAACATTGGTCAGTTTATCCATCCATCTGTGCGTTCAGACATCCACCTGCATTTTAATCTAAGAACATGTTCTGAAATATCCTCGTATTCTCTCTTAAATGCAGAAACAGTAGTGAAACTCTCATTCATGAAGTCACTACAGTGTTCTCCTTGCTACAAGACATTAATAATTACATGGACTAATATCCATGAACAAAATGAAAGGTACCACTTTACCCTGTAAAGAAATGTGAACGTAAATTAGGCCTTAAACCCTTGTTCTGTTGTTGTTGTTGTTAACAACAATTTTTGTTGTTGTTGTTGTTGTTGGTACCAACTGCTCTAATCTCTCTTGAGGTGAAAGTGTAGTCAATATTTAATGTTTTATAAAGTGTTACATAATTAGAGATTGAACTTTGTAGCAAGCAGTGTAGCGTGGAAAATAAGTAGGCCATGAAATGTTCTTTAATGGAAAGTGAAATATTAATAGCTTACTCTAGGTGTAGAAATAAAATAAATTCTATATAATGTTCTAGGCATGCGTGTGCCAATAGGTGTACAAAATCTATCTATCTATCTATGTATCTATCTATCTATCTATCTATCTATATCTATTCAAGATGTTAAAGAAAGGTAACCTAAAATACCAAACAAGCCATACAAGTCATACATATGTAATTAATAAGACGTGAACTAGTCTAAAAATGTGGTCACTTACTGCACACCTTATGTCCATTGCCTTTTATTTATTTATTTATGTATGTATGTATGTATGTATCTATGTATTTATTTATTTATTATTTGAAGTTGGAGTATTAGGACACTACATCTAGTAGGTGGCAGCAGATACATGCTGCACATACAGTAGATACAGATAGAGTAAAGAAAATGGCGTGTCAGTAGTTTCATGTGGTTTGTTTACATCTTTACATGAAACAGTTAAACCATACTGTTGTAGGGGTAGGACAGGAAATCTTTACACAAAACAACAACAACAACAACAACAGCAATGACAACAACACTGATTACTCTATTCTGTTTACTTGTCAATTTTGAGTGAGGTTTTAGTGGTGAAATCCTACAAAATGAAGACCATGAGTATCAGTGTGAGTTTTAGTTTTAGAATTACAAACAAGAAAGCACACCATTTTACCAAATGCAACCCTAACCCTGAGGTGCAAGTTAGACAACGAGTGTGTGTTTAGCCTACAAAATAAACAACTGTTACTATGTCCTGGCAGTTACAGAGTTAAAAACGAAACCAACTCAAGGGGACACTCAAAATGAAAGTGAAATCTGAACGTGTTTATGCGCAGTCACTCTGAAGAACAGTCGAGGTGAGTAAAAGCTCATGAAGAGCTTGTTTACATGATGATTATGGTTTGATTTACTTTATGATGAAATGTGTGTGTGTGTGTGACTTAGTCATGGTAATCTTAGTAGTATTATGCTTTTGTATTTTTCCCTATCTATGCTCTACTTCCTATCAAACAACCAAACTCTGCACAGCTGTAAGTCTGAACAAAGCGACATTCGACACCGAGCAGGATGTGCTACTGAAAAAACCCAAACAAAAACACCCATGAGCATTATGAAAACAAAAGGCAGACATTTCTAAATCATATTCGGTTGAACAACATACCATTTATTCACACAAGAGCTACATAGGTCTGACGAACAACATTAGAATGATCAAATCAGTATGAGGCGATATGCAACAGGAGACAAATTTGTGTTTTATTTGAGTTTTTTTCAGTGGGGTGAGGTGGGTCATAATGTTTAGACTATTGACTGTATACTCCTACATATCACACATAGCTTTAAAAAAAAAAAAAAAAGTTCAAAACACTGGCTTTAGTAGTGTAGCTTAGCCATTTACAGATGTGACAGCCAATACTGTTTATTAAACGAACCAACACATCTTTATTGGTGTTGCAGGTAAATTACCTAATGTAAGAGAATACGAGTGAATATGAAAGAAATATTAAGGAAAATATATAATTAATTTAACAAAAGAATTGCGAACCTAGAAATGTCTATATTGACCAAATCTAAACATTGGATTTGTATGATAGCATGTCAGACAGAACCTGTAAGAATGGCAAGGGTACCTGTTACATGGTTCCATCTGGGTTTTTTTTTTACCCACCCTATTTAATTTAATGGAAGTGTATAGATTTATATAGACTTTTAACTTGTATGTATGATTCTTGTAGTAATAACCAAACCAGAGAAACAGCCAATTAACATGGCTCACAAGGCGGAGAAGACTAACCAACGTGACCACAATGATAATCAGAAGGAAGAGGACTGGGATTTTCTGGACACAGGCGAAACCCAAGAACAGTGCTCTACTGGTATGAAGTTTTTTTTAAAAACACTTTTTTTTTTTTTTTTGTAATTCGCTATTCTTCCTGTAAATTTTATGACATTAGCATGTGTGGTAGCTATGCGAATGTGTGGTCATAATCAGAACCAATAATATTACAGATTCTTAGTAGTATTACAACTAAATTATGTACTGTAATATACGAATGAATGATACAAATTTGATGTGATACATAGATATTAAATAAATTTATTCACACAAGAGCTACAGAGGTCTGATTAACAACATTAGAATGATCAAATCAGTATGAGGCGATATTCAACCGGATACAAATTTGTGTTTTATTTGAGTTTTTTTTTTCAGTAGGGTGGGGTGGGTCATAATGTTTAGACTATTGACTGCATAATCCTACATATCACACATAACTTTAAAAAAAACAAACAATTACTACAATTACTACACAGACTACAAGGCATGTTTTTAAATGTTTTAAGAGTTTGCTTAACAATATGTAACTATTGCGCCAGATACAGAGTCCAAAGTTTCATGTTCTCTCTTGTCCAACCCGAGTCAAGGGGTTTGTTCCCTTAATTTTTTATTTTAGAAATGTTTTAAAGAAGAAAAAAGAAAAACTTACAGTGGTTGCAAGTGTGCACTCACCAATCACTTTGAAACTCACGCTCAACAGGAATTACGACTGTCAGCAATGAAGTGATTCGGGTTAACCCCAAATTACATACAGGTCAGCTGTTTCTGTAGGATTTTCTTGACATCTTCTTGGTTTCATCCAACTGCTGAAGGCATGGTACACAAAGAACTTACCAAAAGCCTATCGAAAACCTCGGGGTTAACTTGAAAAAGGGGCTGTTCAAAAGAGAGCCCTTTCAAAGGACAGTTTTGCAAGGAAGAGTAAAATAAAATCACCCGAACAGCATGTGTTAAGTGGTTAGCACGTTTGCCTTGCACCTCCGGGGTCGGGGTTTAATTCCATGTTCTTCCCGTGCTTCAGAAGTTTTCTCCCAAAGTCCAAAGACATGCGTTGTATGCTGATTGGCATTTCCAAATTGTCTGTAGTGTGAGACGGTGCCCTGCAACAGGTTGGCACCACGTCCAGGGTGTCTTCTGCCTTGTGCAGATAAGCTCCAGGATACCTGTGACCCTGTATGTGACCCGGTACAGAAAATGTAACCAAAAAGACTATTAATTTTTTCCCCCCTAAAATGTTTCTATCTGTTTTTCATTTGAATTTGGTTGGTTGTTATTGGGTTAATTATATTTATATCACAAAAACTTGCAGATTTAACAGGGGTGTGTAGACCTTTGGTATCCAGTGTAAATAGGCCTAATCTTTTTCATTTGTATTTTTCCTGTTATATTTATGTTTTACTTACTTAATTTACACTTTTAGAACTTAGATGCAAAGAATATGTAAGGTGTTTCCATTATTTCTATCAATTTCCCCCCTCAGATTTAAGGCATATATATATATATATATATATATATATATATATATATATATATATATATATATATATATATATAATTTTCCTGCTTTTTTCTTTTCTTTCATGTTTAATGAACAACTTAACAACATGGTAAATTACCTCATGTAAGAAAATATGAGTGAATATGAAAGAAATATTAAGGAAAATATATAACTGATTTAACAAAAGAATTACAAACCTAGAAATTTCTATGTTGACCAAATCTAAACATACATCATCACTGATGATTCATTGTATTTGAATGATAGCATTTCAGACAGAACCTGTAAGAATGGCAAGGGTACTGGTTACATGGTTCCATCATTTGTTTTTGTTTTTACCCACCCTATTTTATTTAATGGAATTGTATAGATTTATATAGGCTTTTAACTTGTATATATGATTCTTGTAATAACCCAACCAGAGAAACAGCCAAGTAACATGGCTCACACGGAGAATGAGACTAACCAAGGTGACCACAATGATAATGAGAAGGAAGATGAATGGGTAATTATAAACAAAGGTAACGTCCAAGAATAGCACTCTACTGGTATGAAGTTGTTTTTAAAAACAATATATTTTTTGGTAATTCACTATTCTTCCTGTAAATGTTACGACATTAGCATGTGTGGTAGCTATGAAAATGTGTGGTCATTAACAGAACCAATAATATTACAATTCTTAGTAGTAGTATTACAACTAAATTATCTACTGTAATATACGAATGAATGATGCAAATTTCATGTAATGCATAGATATTAAATAAAAGTTTGGATCTAATGGACGGATTCTGGCTGGCTAAATGTGTTTCCAGGAAACAAATATTTCATTCTTTCAACTGGAAAAACAATGAACACGGATACTACCATAATAAAACATCTCAAAGACCAAATACCAGATCTACAGGAAGTGTCTGAAGTGGAGGAGTGTGATTTCATTCTGGTTTTCTGCCCTGTTGTTTCACAAGCTGGAACCGACATTGAAGCAGCAGTGCAAAAGCTCCATAATATTTCAGGTATTCCACTTCTTTTCCAAGTAATTCATTGTGTAGACTGAGTAGACCGAAGCATCTAGAAATCTAGATGATTTATATCAACAGATCAGTAGGTAGGATGTTAGTTATGCATGCTAATGCAAATGAATTGGATTTCAGGAAAATTACGTTTTAGCTACTAGTTTATTAAGTATAATTCTATTACAAGGAAAGGTTTTCCTCTTGAATGTAACACACTAGGAACGGTTTTCGCAATACTACATCCACTTCCAAATGTTACGAAACACAACTTGGACAGGAAGTACGCGCAGGAGTGCCATCTTTATTTAGACTTAAGCAAAGGACATTAAACTTAAACACTTATCCTTTAACTAGGAATGAGGCATAAAGCACTGCACTTAGAACACAACTACGACATGAAACATTCATTTCACTCAGGCATTAAATACTCGTTTCACTCAGGCATTAAATACTCATTTAACTCAGGCATGAACCCTCCTTTAACTCAGGCATGAACACTCCTTTAACTCAGGATGAACACTCCTTTAACTCAGGCATAAACACTACTTTAACTCAGGCATAAACACTCCTTTAACTAAGGCATGAACACTCCTTAAACTCAGGCATAAACACTACTTTAACTCAGGCATAAACACTACTTTAACTCAGGCATAAACACTACCTTAACTCAGGCATGAACACTCCTTTAACTCAGGCATAAACACTACTTTAACTTAGGCATGAACACTCTTTTAACTAAGGCATGAACACCCCTTTAACTAAGGCATGAACACTCACTTAACTAAGGCATAAACACTCCTTTAACTATGGCATGAACACTCACTTAACTAAGGCATAAACACTCAGTTAACTATGGTGTGAACACTCTTTAAACTCTGGCATGAAGATTCTTTTAACTAGAACATGAAACTAGGAACAGGAAACTAGACAGAGCATGGACACATTACTGCTTGGCACCATTATACATTCCATCTTTCCTTTAATCCATCATTACTCTATTGTGCTCTATGCTACACTAATACTGCCCATCGTGCGCAGCAACGCGAGGGGTTTAAATAACCAGTCACATTTACTTTAATTGCTGAAATCTGGTACCATTTCACAACACACCCTCGCACATCCACCAATAACCGAACCGGGTGGGGACAGGACAGGAACCAAAACAAGTGCACATGTCCATGCGCACTTCAAACGTGTGCACGCGCTCTCCAGCCGCTTGTGCACGTCATCACCACAGCGCCCTCTGCTGGCGAGATCGTGACACCAAATAGCAAGATATGGGCTGTCCAGACCATTAGCTGATTTAAACTTGAACCAACTGCAGTGAATGTACTAACCACAGAGTCTGTCTAACAAGCACTAAACTACTGCTGCTCCCTGGTTTATACAGTGGAAATTCGTTTTCTGAGTCAAATATTGTTGTTCATTCTTTGCATTTAAATAGGCGACTAAAAATTCACATTTCCTGTTTGTACACCACAGTCATCTGAAGCTCTGAAGATCTGAAGCTATTCAGTATGAGATATACACAAAAACAGAAGAAATCAGGATGGGGCAAATACTTTTTCACAGCACTATACATAGCCATGCAACTATCCAAGCATTAAAATAATTTTGAAAATTAAACTAATCAAGATTAATATAGAAAAAATATTTTTAACTAAACATGCTTCTGTATCAGTGACCTATATACAGTATGTACAGATTCAAGGAGCACTGAATAAATGAGGCCACAACCACAATGTTTACATCCTACTGCCATTTGTAGATGACATGTATTATATAATAAGAAAATGTCTTCTTTTTTCCCGTTTTTAGACACCAAACCTGCTTTTCTAGTGGTGCTTCATCACACGATTGATCCAGAGTGTGTTGTACCAGACAGCAGCAGAGCCGTAAAGAGAGAGAATATAGTCACAGTGGACTGTTTGTTCCATGAAGATCAGGGATTACTGAAATGCCCTAAGAATGATAAATCATTTGCCACTGTTACGAACCATATACAATCTCTGGTACTTGCATCTTTATTAAGTCTTGCTAAAATTTACAGTTTAAATAGGAAAATTAAAGCATCTGTAAACTAAAAAAAGGTTGATTCTTGAGCTAATAACCCCCCCCATCCCCCCCCGCTCCCCCCCCCCCCCTTATTTAGGTTCCGAGGCAAACCTGTTACATTTGGAATGGAGGTAGTTGCATTTCTCATTCATTTTTATCATCATTGTTCATTTTCAAATATATTGTAGTTTCTAACAGAGGAGAGCTGTGGGCTTTAAGAAAAGAAACTCTATCCTGTAATGTGATTTCATTCTGGTTTTCTGCCCTGTTGTTTCATAATCATGAGCTGGCATAGGAATCTTCTTTGGGATCTATTTCCACTAGTTTAGCAGAAATAAACAGAACATTTGGCCACATTGTGTCACTTACTTGATATGAATTTCTTGTTTATAGAACTATTGTATAAAAGCAACATCACACAAGCAAGAGTGTGGTTCTACTGAATATTGGCATGGCTGTGATGACCTACTGCTCTCACCCTGCGGGCTTGTACCTGTGGCAAACCACAGTGGTGCCAATATTCAGTATAAACGCACTCTTGCTTGTGCAATACTGCTTCATTAAATACCATACTAATGGGTACTACACCACCATAAAGAGAAACTATGTGTTCCTTGCTTTAGAAATCTCTATCTCTATCCTAGAAAGCTCTTTCCTAGGAAAGAGCAATCATAGCAAACTGTTAAAGGAGAGGAATTAGTTTACTTTGGGAATCAAATCATTTTTTTTTTTCCAGAATCAGTGTGGTGCCAGTGGCTCTTTTCACTATCTTCCTTTTCTTCTCTACGTCTTTCATCCATGGAGGTAATGCTATTTACCTTTAATACTGTACTAATATTTGTTGAATTTATAATAAGATAACTAAGAGAATCTAGTTCAGAATGTTCATGAATTATAATAAGCGATGGTGATATAAATTGAATACATACACATTAATTCATAGAATAGGCTTAGCTATAATTACGATAATATATTATATTCAGTTTAATTTTGAAATGATTTTGAGAAAATGAAGAACATTTGAGAAGGGGAATTAAACAAACACTTATTCAAGACCTGCTTATTATGTAGGCCACCAGAGGCACCACAAGTGCTGCTCCATCATTCTTTATCCTTCGTGAAATATCTTGTTGCCACAGTGCCACTAAAGAGCAGAAGGCTTAGAATTCTACTGTCTTTTCCCCCCAAAACTATATACTAAGCATGCCAACAGGTGATTAATAAACATAACACAAACATTTAGGCCACAGGGCTGGGTAATGGTAATGTTGAACCCATGTACAAAAGAGCATGCAAGCTGTTACTCTCCCCTGCCCAAGACACGTGTATATCAAGTAATGATATTGTTCCATATATATAACGTTATATACAGGAAATCAAACCTTTTCTTCTTTTAACAGGGCGAAGAGAAGACACAAGAACGTGAGTACTGTATAAAGCCTTTAAGTATCTATGGATTGCTTGACTGGATGAGTAATATAAAGAGTAATAGATGGTTGAAAATCTGTTTTTATAGCTGCTAGAAAAACAGATTTTCAACCATCTATTACTCTTTATGTTATGACTCTTTATGTCACTGGTAGAGGGGTGTCAAACTCAGTTTGCTGAAAGGGACACATTGTTTTTATTAAAATGGTTCATTCATATAGCGCCTTTCCAGAGCTCAAGGACGCTTCACAATAGTAATACAGTAATACATAAACATAAATGGACTGATGAACAATGAACAATCGTGGACAGACACATCGTACAATCAGTGAAGGCAATTACATAGAAGCACATTAATACAAATAACACTGAGAAAGCAGATAAGTTTTAAGTTTAGATTTAAACTCGGAGATCCACGTGATGCTGCGAAGAGTCAGAGGGCGGGACTTCCAGATTTTGGGCGCTAGTATGCTGAATGACCTTCAGAGCGACTTACAGAACTGCTTTGAAGATCCTATTAATAAATACATCCTGATACTGCTTCAGTAGGTCACAGACTAATAACACCATCGTCTTTAAAAAATACTCTGTTGTTAAATAATTTTTAAAATCTTTTCTACAGGAAACATAGCACATGTGTTTCCAGGAAACAAATATTTCATTCTTTCAACTGGAAAAACAATGAACATGGATACTACCATAATAAAACATCTCAAAGACCAAATACCAGATCTACAGGAAGTGTCTGCAGTGGAGGAGAGTGATTTCATTCTGGTTTTCTGCCCTGTTGTTTCACGAACTGGAACCGACATTGAAGCAGCAGTGCAAAAGCTCCGTACTATTTCAGGTATTCCACTTCTTTTCCAAGTAATTCATTGTGTAGACTGAGTAGACTGAAGCATCTAGAAATCTAGATGATTTATATCAACAGATCAGTAGCTAGGATGTTAGTTATGCATGCTAATGCAAATGAATTGGATTTCAGGAAAATAATTTTAGCTACTAGTTTATTAAGTAGAATTCTATTACAAGGAAAGCTTTTCCTCTTGAATGTAACACACTAGGAACTGTTTTCACAATACTATATCCACTTCCAAATAGCAAGATATGGGATGCCCAGACCATTAGCTGATTTAAACTTGAACCAATTGCAGTGAATGTACTAGCCACAGAGTCTGTCTAACAAGAACTAAACTACTGCTGCTCTCTGGTTTATACAGTGGAAATTTGTTTTCTGAGTCAAATATTGTTGTTCATTCTATGCATTTTAATAGGTGACTAAAAATTCACATTTCCTGTTTGTACACCACAGTCATCTGAAGCTCTGAAGATCTGAAGCTATTTAGTATGAGATATACACAAAAACAGAAGAAATCAGGATGGGGCAAATACTTTTTCACAGCACTATACATAGCCATGCAACTATCCAAGCATTAAAATCATTTTGAAAAGTAAACTAATCAAGATTAATATAGAATTTTTTTTTTTAACCAAACAAGCTTCTCTACCAGTGCCGTATATACAGTACGTACAGGAGCATTGAATAAATGAGGCCACAACCACAATGTTTACATCCTACTGTCATTTATAGATGACATCTATTATATAATGAGTAAATGTCTTGTTTTTTCCCCTGTTTTTAGTCACCAAACCTGCTTTTCTAGTGGTGCTTCATCACACGTTTGATCCAGAGTGTGTTGTACCAGACAGCAGCAGAGCCGTAAAGAGAGAGAATACAGTCACAGTGGACTGTTTGTTCCATGAAGATCAGGGATTACTGAAATGCCCTAAGAATGATAAATCATTTGCCACTGTTACGAACCATATACAACCTCCGGTACTTGCTTCTTTGTTAACTCTCGCTAAAATTTACAGTTTAAATAGGAAAATTAAAGCATCTGTAAACTAAAAAAAAGGTTGATTCTTGTGCTAATAATCCCCCCCTTTTTTCCTTATTTAGGTGCCAAGACAAACCTTATTCAGTCTAAATATAGGTAGTTGCATTTCTCATTCATTTTTAATCATTACTGTTCATTTTCAAATATATTGTAGTTTCTAACAGAAGAGAGCTGTGGGCTTTAAAAAAGAAACTCTATCCTGTAATGTGAGTGTGTAACCCTAACCCTTAATTCTGGTTTTCTGCCCTGTTGTTTCATAATCAGGAGCTGGTATGGCAGCATTGCAGACTATCTCAAAAAATGTGAATATGGTGGAAAAGTTCATTTTTTCCGTAACTGAATTAAAAAAATGAAACTTTCATATATATTCTAGATTCATTAAAAATAAAGTGAAAATTTTCAAGCCTTTTGTTTTGCTTCAATCTTGATGATTATGGCTAACAGCTTGTGGAAACCTAAAATCCAGTACCTCAAAATATTAGAACATTTTTTTTTTATTTTCCACAGTATTCACATTTTTTTATTTTCCACAGTATTCACATTTTTTTATGTTCCACGATATTCACATTTTTTGAGATGCACTAGTATATTGAGCATATACTAATGCATATGCCATAAAAACAAGTGTGTAACTTCTTTGGGATCTATTTCCACTAGTTTAACAGAAATAAACAGAACATTTGGCCGCATTGTGTCCAAAATGTCACTTACTTGATATGAATTTCTTGTTTATGGAACTATTGTATAAAAGCAACATCACACAAGCAAGAGTGTGGTTCTACTGAATATTGGCATGGCTGTGATGACCTACTGCTCTCACCCTGCGGGCTTGTACCTGTGGCAAACCACAGCCGTGCCAATATTCAGTATAAACGCACTCTTGCTTGTGCAATACTGCTTCATTAAATACCATACTAATGGGTACTACACCACCATGAAGAGAAACTATGTGTTCCTTGCTTTAGAAATCTCTATCCTGTTCGTCAAAGAACTAGGAAAGAGCAATCATAGCAAACTGTTAAAGCAGAGGAATCAGTTTACTTTGAGAATCAAATAATGTTGTTGGGTTTTTTTTCAGCATCACTGGGCCAGTGGACCTATTCACTACTACCTTCCTTTCCTTCTCTAAGTATTCCATTCATGCAGGTAATGATGTTTGGCTTTAATACTGTACTAATATTTGTTGAATTAATAATAAGATAACTGAACAAATCTAGTTCAGAATGTTCATGAATTATAATAAGCGATGGTGATATAAATTGAGTACATACAAATTAATTAATAGAATAGGCTTAGCTATAATTACGATAATATATTATATTCAGTTTAATTTTGAAATGATTTTGAGAAAATGAAGAACATTTGAGAAGGGGAATTAAACAAACACTTATTCAAGACCTGCTTATTATGTAGGCTACCAGAGGCACCGCAAGTGCTGCTCCATCACTCTTTATCCTTCGTGAAATATCTTGTTGCCACAGTGCCACTAAAGAGCAGAAGGCTTAGAATTCTACTGTTCCCCCCCCCCCCCCCAAAACTATATACCAAACATGCCAATAGGTGATTAATAAACATAACACAAACATTTAGGCCACAGGGCTGGGTAATGGTAATGTTGAACCCATGTACAAAAGAGCATGCAAGCTGTTACTCTCCCCTGCCCAAGACACGTGTATATCAAATAATGATATTGTTCCATATATAACGTTATATACAGGAAATCAAACCTTTTCCTCTTTTAACAGGGCGAAGAGAAGACACAAGAACGTGAGTACTGTATAAAGGCTTTAAGTATCTGTGGATTGCTTGACTGGATGAGTAATATAAAGAGTAATAGATGGTTGAAAATCTGTTTTTATAGCTGCTAGAAAAACAGATTTTCAACCATCTATTACTCTTTATGTTATGACTCTTTATGTCACTGGTAGAGGGGTGTCAAACTCAGTTTGCTGAAAGGGACACATTGTTTTTATTAAAATGGTTCATTCATATAGCGCCTTTCCAGAGCTCAAGGACACTTCACAATAGTAATACAGTAATACATAAACATAAATGGACTGATGAACAATGAACAATCGTGGACAGACACATCGTACAATCAGTGAAGGCAATTACATAGAAGCACATTAATACAAATAACACTGAGAAAGCAGATAAGTTTTAAGTTTAGATTTAAACTCGGAGATCCACGTGATGCTGCGAAGAGTCAGAGGGCGGGACTTCCAGATTTTGGGCGCTAGTATGCTGAATGACCTTCAGAGCGACTTACAGAACTGCTTTGAAGATCCTATTAATAAATACATCCTGATACTGCTTCAGTAGGTCACAGACTAATAACACCATCAGTCTTAAAAAAATACTCTGTTGTTAAATAATTTTTAAAATCTTTTCCACAGGAAACATAGCACATGTGTTTCCAGGAAACAAATATTTCATTCTTTCAACTGGAAAAACAATGAACATGGATGCTACCATAATAAAACATCTCAAAGACCAAATACCAGATCTACAGGAAGTGTCTGCAGTGGAGGAGAGTGATTTCATTCTGGTTTTCTGCCCTGTTGTTTCACGAGCTGGAACCGACATTGAAGCAGCAGTGCAAAAGCTCCATAATATTTCAGGTATTCCACTTCTTTTCCAATTAATTCATTGTGTAGACTGAGTAGACCCGAAGCATCTAGAAATCTAGATGATTTATATCAACAGATCAGTAGCTAGGATGTTAGTTATGCATGCTAATGCAAATGAATTGGATTTCTGGAAAATTACATTTTAGCTACTAGTTTATTAAGTAGAATTCTATTACAAGGAAAGGTTTTCCTCTTGATTGTAACACACTAGGAACTGTTCTCGCAATACTACATCCACTTCCAAATAGCAAGATATGGGATGCCCAGACCATTAGCTGATTTAAACTTGAACCAATTGCAGTGAATGTACTAGCCACAGAGTCTGTCCAACAAGCACTAAACTACTGCTGCTCTCTGGTTTATACAGTGGAAATTCGTTTTCTGAGTCAAATATTGTTGTTCATTCTATGCATTTTAATAGGTGACTAAAAATTCACATTTCCTGTTTGTACACCACAGTCATCTGAAGCTCTGAAGATCTGAAGCTATTTAGTATGAGATATACACAAAAACAGAAGAAATCAGGATGGGGCAAATACTTTTTCACAGCACTATACATAGCCATGCAACTATCCAAGCATTAAAATCATTTTGAAAAGTAAACTAATCAAGATTAATATAGAATTTTTTTTTTTTAACCAAACAAGCTTCTCTACCAGTGCCGTATATACAGTACGTACAGGAGCATTGAATAAATGAGGCCACAGCCACAATGTTTACATCCTACTGTCATTTATATATGACATCTATTATATAATGAGTAAATGTCTTGTTTTTTCCCCTGTTTTTAGTCACCAAACCTGCTTTTCTAGTGGTGCTTCATCACACGTTTGATCCAGAGTGTGTTGTACCAGACAGCAGCAGAGCCGTAAAGAGAGAGAATACAGTCACAGTGGACTGTCTGATCCATGAAGATCAGGGATTACTGAAATGCCCTAAGAATGATAAATCATTTGCCACTGTTACGAACCATATACCACCTCCGGTACTTGCTTCTTTGTTAACTCTCGCTAAAATTTACAGTTTAAATAGGAAAATTAAAGCATCTGTAAACTAAAAAAAAGGTTGATTCTTGTGCTAATAATCCCCCCTTTTTTCCTTATTTAGGTGCCAAGACAAACCTTATTCATTCTAAATATAGGTAGTTGCATTTCTCATTCATTTTTAATCATTACTGTTCATTTTCAAATATATTGTAGTTTCTAACAGAAGAGAGCTGTGGGCTTTAAAATAGAAACTCTATCCTGTAATGTGAGTGTGTAACCCTAACCCTTAATTCTGGTTTTCTGCCCTGTTGTTTCATAATCAGGAGCTGGTATGGAAGCACTGCAGACTATCATTGATTATATAGGTATTTGCATTCTTTTCCAAATAATTTATGATCTACAGGTGCATCTAAAAAAATGTGAATATGGTGGAAAAGTTCATTTTTTCCGTAACTGAATTAAAAAAGTGAAACTTTCATATATATTCTAGATTCAGTAAACATAAAGTGAAATATTTCAAGCTTTTTGTTTTGCTTCAATCTTGATGATTATGGCTAACAGCTTGTGGAAACCTAAAATCCAGTACCTCAAAATATTAGAACATTTTTTTAAATTATTTTCCACAGTATTCACATTTTTTTAATTTTCCACAATATTCACATTTTTTTTTATTTTCCATGATATTCATTTTTTTGAGATGCACTAGTATATTGAGCATATACTAATGCATATGCCATAAAAACAAGTGTGTAACTTCTTTGGGATCTATTTCCACTAGTTTAACAGAAATAAACAGAACATTTGGCTGCATTGTGTCCAAAATTTCACTTACTTGATATGAATTTCTTGTTTATGGAACTATTGTATAAAAGCAACATCACACAAGCAAGAGTGTGGTTCTACTGAATATTGGCATGGCTGTGATGACCTACTGCTCTCACCCTGCGGGCTTGTACCTGTGGCAAACCACAGCCATGCCAATATTCAGTATAAACACACTCTTGCTTGTGCAATACTGCTTCGTTAAATACCATACTAATGGGTACTACACCACCATAAAGAGAAACTATGTGTTCCTTGCTTTAGAAATCTCTATCCTGTTCGTCAAAGAACTAGGAAAGAGCAATCATAGCAAACTGTTAAAGCAGAGGAATCAGTTTACTTTGAGAATCAAATAATGTTGTTGGGTTTTTTTTCAGCATCACTGTGCCAGTGGACCTATTCACTACTACCTTCCTTTCCTTCTCTAAGTATTCAATTCATGCAGGTAATAATGTTTGGCTTTAATACTGTACTAATATTTGTTGAATTTATAATAAGATAACTAAAAGAATCTAGTTCAGAATGTTCATGAATTATAATAAGCGATGGTAATATAAATTGAATACATACAAATTAATTAATAGAATAGGCTTAGCTATAATTATAATAATATCTCATATTCAGTTTAATTTTGAAATGATTTTGAGAAAATGAAGAACATTTGAGAAGGGGAATTAAGCAAACACTTATTCAAGACTTGCTTATTATGTAGGCCACCAGAGGCACCGCAAGTGCTGCTCCATCACTCTTTATCCTTCGTGAAATATCTTGTTGCCACAGTGCCACTAAAGAGCAGAAGGCTTAGAATTCTACTGTTTTTTTTTCAAAACTATATACTAAAAGAGCATGCAAGCTGTTACTCTCCCCTGCCCAAGACACGTGTATATCAAGTAATGATATTGTTCCATATATAACGTCCTATACAGGAAATCAAACCTTTTCCTCTTTTAACAGGGCGAAGAGAAGACACAAGAACGTGAGTACTGTATAAAGGCTTTAAGTATCTATGGATTGCTTGACTGGATGAGTAATATAAGATAATAAGTAATAGAAGAACAAATAGAGAGACAGAGTCAGAAAGTAGTAGGTCATTAACGGCCCACACAAGGGCAGCCAATAACATCACGAATGAAACCTTTAAACAGCTGGTTATTTTTTAGAACTTATTTTCTGGTTTAGAATTGTTGGTGTTATCTGACAATTTAGATGCATACATAGAAATATAGCTAGTGTTTTGAAGTAGTCTGGCAGCAACTTGTCCTTCAAGTTTCTCAAACTATCATTCCTATATTTGGATAATGTATCTTAAGATATTAGTTATATGTTAAATGGGTATTTTCTTATCTTTACAGTAGCGTATGTATGATGAAGCATACAGTTTGAACCCTTTTAGCTTTCAAGTTAGCAGGTGCTGCTAGTTTTAGGTTCCAGTTTTGCTTTTGGAAAAAAAAAGAGGCTTGTGGTACTTCTGCTTCCACTTTCCTGTAATTCGAACACTGCTTTTAGTCCTGTATAAATACAAGGAGCCGTTACATTCAAAGATTACCTTTCTAGTGTATAGCGTAAATTATTATTTATTTATGATTTTAATAGTAAGGAAAAAAGAAAAGTGGAGTAATTCTACTTATATGCCATTTGTTTGCAAATCAAATGCAGAAATTTTTATTTATTTGTAATAATGTTTCCATAGCCGAACTGAGGCTGGTGCTGCTGGGGAGGACGGGGTCTGGGAAGAGTGCAGCAGGAAACACCATCCTGGGCAGAGAGGAGAGGAACCAGGCTGCTACATCTACAGATACATCTACATCCACCCAGCAGAGCGAGAGCACACAGGGGAAGGTGGCTGGGAGGAAGGTGACTGTGGTGGACACTCCTGACTGGTTCTCTCCCGGACTCTCTGTGGAGAAGCTGAGACAGGACGTGGGACTCTGTCTGTCTGCTCCAGGACCCCACGCCTTCCTCCTGGTCATACCTGTAAAGCAGCCTACAGGAGAGGAGAGAGGGATGCTGGAGAAAATGGAGGAGATGTTTGGAGAGGGATGTTGGAGAAACACAATGATCATATTCAGTGTTACTGATGAGCTTCAGAAGAAGAACATTGAGGAGTTTATCCAATCAGGAAACCAGGAGGTCCAGAAACTTGTAGAGAAATGTGGGAACAGGTTTCACTGTCTCAACATTAAGGAGAGCGGAGATGGTTCTCAGGTCTCAGAGCTGCTGGAGGAGATAGAGAAGATGGTGGAAGAAGAGAAGAATGAGTTGACAAAGAGAGAACTCGAGAAGGAGCTGAAAGGAGATTGTACAGCGAAGGACAGAGAAGGACGAAAATGTGAAGAAGCTGAAAGAAAAGAGAGAGAGGGAGAGGAGAGAGATTTGGAGGAGAGGCACCAACAGGAGATGGAGGAGATCAGGGAGGTGTATGAAGGAGAGGCCAGGATGGGGGCAGAAGGTGGTAGAAAGAAGCAGGGTGAAGCAATATTGTTGTAAGAGATTGAAAGAATGATCGTGCAGGCAAAAGGAAAATCAAGGGAAGAGAACAAAATGAAAAAGAAACAGAGTGAGGCAAACGTCATAAAATGCTTGCTGCAGGAATTCTGGAAATACATTTTGACCCTAAAATACGAAGATGCATGAAAGAGTTCAGCAGATAGAGAAGATGAAGTTGGTGATACATAAGCATAATCTCAAAGAACCAGACAACTTTCAATAGGCAGAAAGAATAAATAGCAATATTAAGTTACAAAAAAGAGTTCAAATATTATTTCTCATAATATTCTTATATGTATAGTGTATCATGTATATGATTGACTCAATCTTGTTCCTTCTGTCCATAATCTTCTAATGTAATAGTAAATCATGTAGAAATGTATAATTACAGCAGAGAAGCATGGAAGTTGGGATTATTAATTAGACAGTACACATATGTGTTTGAGACTCAGAGATAATTTCTAGGTGGCATACAGGTGAAATCAAGAATGCTCTGTTTTTTTAATCTTTATATATAATCTTTATCTATAACACATTTAGCTGTTATGTTGTGAAATGTTGCATGTATTGCTGATATGATTACTATCTGTACTTTTGCGAATAGACTATGCATGAGTCTCCTTTGGTTTGCTTGTGTTCTGAGTCATAATAAAAATGAAAGCATGTTTTATATCCCATTTGATCTGTGAATGGTAACTTCTTCTAAATGTTTGGACCGATGAATACTGTCATAACAAACCTTTGTCCTGTACTGTCATATCACATCAAAAACCAGTGACTACAATTCCCATCCTGCACTGCGGCCTACAAACATGGCCGTCATGGACCGCAATTCCCAGAACACATCTTCTCCGTAGTTCTAATCACACACACCTGTTACCAATCTCATACACACTCACCCCACAGCATACAGAGACTGTTTCAACACAATGACTTTGCGAAGTATTACGCTCAGTTACTTAGTCTCTGGCATTATTACAAGCCTATGGATATATAAACAGAAAGATTTCATCTGTTATCACTGAACATTACATTAAAATAAATAAATAAATTTTAAAAACTTTACCGTCTCAACAGTCAAGAGGTCAAAAGGACCAGAGAACACCTAAACAGATGACGGGTGAGTGCAAAAAACAATATATTTAATTTGCATGGGTCGATAATGTATTAAACTGATGATGGAATGATTTACAGTGGGGGGAAATTATTGATGTATTGGACGCACCAACATTTCTTTCAGTAAATATATTTCTAATGAGGTTAATCACATGAAATTTTCACCAGACATCAGTATTGACTCACGAAATCTGGAAATATAAAGAATTCACAACATTAAAGTCCATAAATAAAGTTATGTGTAATAAAGTGGAACGACACAGGAAAAAAGTAATGAACACGCTAACTGAAACATATTTAATACTTAGTGGAGAAGCCTTTGTTTGTAACGACAGCTTCGAGATGCTTCCTGTATGAAGAAATTAATCTACTGTGGTATTCAGGTGTGATGTCTTTCTAATAACGATAACGTCACAGCTTCATCTCCTGACATAGAGGACAGGACACCAGTTTCAATGTTGATCGATATACGTACAAGAACAGCATCCAGTCATCAATTCAGAATCCAGATCCTCTAGATAAAGTGCATATAGAAGAACAGTGAAGTGAGTACAGTGAGTACTGAGATCAGGCTGTGAGAGCATCAAAAATGAGATTCAAAATGAAAGTGAAATATGTCTTTGCTCTCGCGCAATGCTTTGTGGTTAGCATATGCTTATTTTTAGAGGTTGAAACGGTGTTTGCTTCTGCAGTGTGTGTGCTTATGTGTGTATGTGTTGTACTTTCCCATCTGAGTAAGGGTTTGTTTGTTTGTTTTTTCCCTTTGCTTTTTTGCTCTACATCCGCTGTAATAGTGGCAGTGTAGCAGTGCAAGGTGAAAATGGAAATGCATATATTTACATCTTATTTTGCCCTTTTATATACCAGTACTGTTTATCTACACTTGGATGCTTTCCAAATAGTTATACATTTTTTTAAAAATTCAATTTTTGGCAAACCTTAAATTGCATGATGTTTAAATAAGTGATTTAGACAGAGTACATAATGTAATATTTTAAAAAATCCTATTAATTTGCCTTAGAATGGTGTTGGATAATTTTATATACCTTTTTGTTTGGCACACTCTTGGGAAAAAAGCTTTACGTGAAAAAGTGCATGAAAGTGTTTTTATTTTATCACACATCCGCAACTGCCAATCCATTTAAACCTTTTTTCAAAATTCTTTAAAGACTCATCTCTTCAGGCTCGCATATTCTCTGTGACATGGGTACCTAATGCGTAATTATAATATGTGTTTTATGTATAATATTGTATAATTTGTGTGTGTGTGTGTGTGTTCGATTATTTAAAATATGGTTAATAATAAAATTAGGAAGCATGTGTTACGGTTGAATAGAACAGCAACTGTGATCAATTGTAAAGAGCCAGCACATGACATTTTTAAAGGTCAAAGTTCAACAGAATTTTAAAGACCAAGCTACTGGTGTAGTTTATTACTTATTGTACTGTCATGAGCAATAAAAATTATTTAGAAAACTTAACTTTGAATTGCACCCCAGTGTTACTCTGGTTGTTTTGAGCTGCAGTATTTTAACCATCCAACAGGTGGCACCACAGACCAGGGTCTGAACATATACATGGCCGTTATTGTCATGTCCACTGAGCAGCATTTTGTAAACGGTTCTTTCAGAAATTCTAACCTAACGTTATAAACAATTAAAGGTTAAACAAATTCTAACCTAAAGTTTTAAACACTAGGGGCAATGTATTGGTCTTTAGAAAAATGTGTGTTTAGTTACTTAGGCATCTGAAAGATGCTTTAAAAGGGACCTGTCCAGTTCAGTCAAATTCAGTAAATTGTGGGACGTTTGTTTACCCAGTTCCGTTACATTGCTATCTAGAGCAGGTAGAAACATGGGTAGGGATTACTCAGGACCATGTGAAGACATAATCCAAAAATGCAAAAATAAATAAATAAATAAATAAAAATCCTCTGAGCCAGATCCTATTGATTTAGACTGCTTACGTTAGCATTTTTGGTTAGCATTCTGCGCAAAGCTTACTACGTTTGTACGTTTGTATTATAAGAATAAAGACCACTTTTCTCCCGATGTCCATATTCAGAGTCGAGTTACACAAGTGTAATGTGTTAATATGTAAGGCTGGGGTCATTTAAAGTGGATAGTTTTTTGCTCAAATTTGACGGCAGCATGGAGGACAGAACTTTTTTTGTAATGCAGTATATTTATTTCAGTACATTCAATTATTCGTTTTGAAACATGCCTAGATTAACCATACATAAACATAAACTGGGGATATAAATTTGGGCATATACATTCAGTTAAACAAGGTTATATAATGTTTAAGCTACACGCTTTTCTCTCAGTTTGGCTTCTGTCATTACCATTAGAACAATCATTTACAAGGAATTCAAGCTGGGCTGCCCTGCTTCCTCTGACCCATTAGCAATGTTTTGCTATCATTTTAGTCTCTTGCTGTGGTTTGCCGTCGTTTTTTGTCCACCTCGTTGGATACAGAGCTGCTTTATCGGACAGCAGGAGTGAGTGTGAAGTGTTCCTGACAGCCACGAAGCCCCGCACCCTCCGTAATGGCGTTAAATTGACAAGGGAGCACTTCTCTCTTGGCCGCTGCTCTCAAGTCTGTGTGTTAACATCGGACTGGTGAGGCGACAGGCTCAGGCTTTGGCTGAGTGCAGGACTGAGATAGATGGAGTGTGATGGATCACCTGCCTAATAGGAGGCATGTTGGGATGAGGAGGTGTTCGAGGGAACGACACACACTTAGTGTGAGCTCTAAAATTGAGATAGCGCCAAAATAACACGGAACCCAACTCAGGAACACCACCAGATCTATGGCAGATATAGCACAAATTCAAGACATTAGCTCAGAAAAGCTAAGGACAAGACATACTCTTTATCTCCTTAAATTCTAATACATAAAGTAAAACATGAATCCAAACCAAAACAGAAGCAATATCTGTGAATAATGATTAAACTATAAGTGCTATCTAAAAATCTAAAATCTATTATTACTACAGTAGTAGGGGCGTAACGATACATCATGATGCGATGTATCAGCGTTCTATTACGTATGTATGTAATGTAATGTTTGAACACCAGAGGTCCCAATCTGTGCATCCCATAGAGTTGAAATATATAGAGAGCACGGTGCTCACGTCGTCGCGTTCTTTCATGGCGAGCCTGTGAGATTCCTATCGAATTACTGGGAATCATCAGCACCTGTATCAAGTGACCGATAGCTCCGGAATGCAATGACTTACATGCAGTACACATTATTACGGGGCTTGAGAAAGAAGCTGCAGAAAAAAATGGGCATTTCAGCTGAGTTTGAGGTTCTACTTCTGCTACGGAGATTTTCATTTTCAAAGTCTCAAGGTCAGACACACTGTCATTAAAATTATTTTATTTGAATTTTTTTAAGTTCAGCAATATTACACCTCTGTTCTTGGCAATTTTTTAATTTACTTGGATTTATATGGACAAAAATGTACGTTTAGCAGTCATCATAGAGATTTTTTTTTTTAAACAAACCCTTGACAGACGGACAATTTTGATGTCTATCTTTCAAAACACGGACCTCTTTCCCTGGGGTTTACCCAAAACATAACCAGAACCAGTCCATCAAAAGAGGAAGTCCCCTCTTTAGTGAATGCAGGACGAACCATATGCCGATCGGGAAAAAAGCACTACACACAGACCGATGTTATGAAGAGAATGCTTCCTCTGATTTGAAAACATTATGTTGTCAGACAATACTTTGGCATATAAACCTACTGAAACGTTCTGCTGCTTTCGAAGCAGATAAACGTGTGTGTCATTTGAAAATGTGGTCAAGGTAAGCTGAATCTTGAAATCAGTACAGGAATACGCCTTAAAGGGGACCTATTATGTTTATGTTTGAACGTCAATGTGTGTCGGCAGTGTGTGTATACAACCCCACTATAACGATAAAAATCCACCCAGTCCTTTACTATAGTCCCCATGAATCATAAACGGTGCCTCAAAACGAGTCGTTTGTGTTTTCTATCCGACGTGACATCACACTGAAACCGGCTCCGCCCACGACTGGTGACGGACCCATTTACATTTATAGCATTTGGCAGATGCCCTTATCCAGAACGACTTACATTTGACCTCATTTATACAACTACGCAGTTGAGGGTTAAGGGCCTTGCTCAAGGGCCCAACAGCCTTATCTTGACCTTCTGAACAGTAACCCAGAGCCTTTAACCACTGAGCCACCACTGCCCCATGGACTCTGTCCAATTAGCATAGATCCACCCCTGAGTGAGCTGCACACAGTTCTCCATGCTGGAACAGCTACGGGTATAAGAAGAATGTCTCCGCTTCGTAAGCTTTGTAAGAGTTCTTGCTGTAAGAATGAACATATGAGTCTTCACGTCCCTGTAAAAGTACCGCTCTCTTCTGGAAAGGGCATGAAAACAGCCTTGGTCCACCCAAAAAGAAGCATTTACAGCACGGTATAATACAGTAAATAAATGATCTGTGGGGTAACATTGACCCAAAAGAGCATCCCTTACAGATGTCATTTAATACACCTGAAACAACACCGGTATCAGACCAGCATCGGATCACCATGAAAGGGCCGCCGTTTCTTAACAGGCAGCGCGTGACCCTCCAAGCACCCTTGACTGATTATTTTAGCTACGTATCTGTCGCCCCGTCTAATCTGATGATCTCCTCGCTCAAGAGCCCCGGCTTTCGTCCCCAGTCAAAGGGCAATCACGTTCGATGTAATTGATACATTAATATAATGCAATCGGTGCCTGGGACGACAAACAGGGACGTGAAGCCAAAGCTACGGCACACCTCCCACTTTGCTGGGCTCTGACATTTCCAAATATGATTCAGGATAATGGCTCCTAATTCTAACCTGTGCTTCAGCTTGTGGAAATTCTGTTACAACCTGACATGCATAATGGTGCCGGGAGCAAAGGGATCTATCAAAGGCAGGAGGAAAATGGTGAAATGCGATTTCTCTATGACAGACGTGGAGGGGAGAGCCTTGTCATTCCTCAGGGCATTAATGGATCCTGTTGTCCCTCTGATTCGGTTACGGACGGCCTGAAGAAGGGCTTGAGCTTGTTATTGAATTAAACACAATAAGGGTATGTGTGTGTTCTATGCGGGCGAAATAACATGTTGGGGGCAATTTTTTTCTTTTCAGATGTAAAAACCTGTTTGTCAATGTTGACAAGGCAGGAAATGTTAACAAAATAGGTTTTTCCTGCGTTAAGAAACATCCATTTTCTTATTGTGTCTTTCCTTGTTCGTGACTGTCTAAACGGAACCGGAGCTATTCAGAACTGACCAGATGTTTGTGAGATTATTTTCATCCAGGGTGTGAAATTCGCATCCGCCTCCCGCCAGATGTGGTCCATTCCTCACGAGTATGGCTTACGAAAATAGGTATCTAAATTTGTGTGATTCAGTTGTGCCCGTTCCTTCCTCGGTGTTCGTGATTTCCGTTAAACATTAAACGTCCCGGAAGCAAAAAACCCGGAAGTGTGAATTCGGCTAATTGTCTGTTGCGTTCATAAAAGAACTCCCACCTAATGGCTTGTGAAAACAGTTATGAGCATGTAAAGGGAAAGGATTGATGTGTGATGTATGAGTGAATGTTTGAATGCTGCCCAAGTTTGGGTAGGGAACGAGGAAGCTGGAGGCAGGCTTGGAACAGCTCAAAAGGCGCTTTATTCTTTATCTTTTACTTTCACTTCCCAGCTGTTTTAATTTCTACTCACATACGGCTCTGTGCCGATACAACAGAGATACAACGTGATCTCCATCATGCCTTAGCCGGCTAAGCTAACGGCAACGAATTTACCTCAGCCTGTTAACCCCGCCCACATTACATTACTCTATTTTGGGGTTTATGATGACATCAAATGTCACATGACAATGCCAACATGGCGGACGTAATATGTCCGGGATTGTATTCATACTCCACACACATACTGATTAGTGCGTACGGTGTCGACGGCCGTGCAGTAGGTACGGCATCGAATGGAGTACGTACTGTCACAGTACGCGATTTCGGAATCAACTTTAACTAATCGCACGCAGGTGAAAATCATCACGTTATGAATCGTCACGCATCACGCGGCCGACATTCGACCACGCCCCTGCTGCCACGATGACTTTTTACGATTATATTAAAATGAAGAAATAACTTTTTGTCTATATCAATTATATAATTTAAAACAACGTTGTTAGTTTGTTTTTGTGAGGTGGCTGGTAGAAATTCTTAGCGGCCGGTAAAAAAGTTAATTTCAGACCCGATTCTCAGTGCATTAAGAACAGATATGTCATGTTAGCTATTTTGCATTAGTATAATCTTTTAACATTGAAGCCCATCCCTTAAACAGCAGTTTATTACAACTTATTACAAGCAATAAACAGAAACACTGCTAACTGCTAAATGGTACATTAGCCTTCGATACAAATTACGCAGTGCTATTGATATGAGTAATTTTCAAAAAAAATATCATTTTGAAGATCAAGGATCATAATGACCTAGATGTCTATGTACCTTGTTATACCTTGCACATTCTTTGGAGGAAGCCTTAGCATCATTAAACGAGTCTCAGAGAAGTGGACCTGACTAATCACATCAGTACTGAAATCCCTGAATCTTCAAGACAAAGGCAAATCCAGAAGCTTAAAGAACTTCCTCTGAACTCACGTATAATCACATCATGATTAGTCCTTTCGTGCGGTTCCGTATTGTATCACTCTCTGATCCGACCATAACATAAACAGTCGCAACAAAGATCAGTGGAACAGGAGCACCATGTTTGTTATTATCCATGCTCACCTCATGTCTAATGGGATATTGCTTATTCTGATGTCTTTGCTGTGCTGAAGTGGAGCAAGGGCTGGATTTATCGCTTATGACAGTGGTTTTCCCCTTAGGGAGTTCAAGGGGCACCAAGGGTCAATGTGTCTGCCGGTTAATCAGTACAGGAGCCATCCGCCCCGCCACTGGGCTAGCATTGCTTCCACTAAGGCCGTGTAATTGGTTTAGATGGACACACTTAGTTTTGCTGACTGGTACATTAATTGTCCCCAGGATACACTGGGAGGAAATCCTCAAGCCATTCCCCCTCCCAAAAAGAAGGGAAATGTAGTGACTGGTGCTGATCCAATCAAAGAAAGTGGTGTGTGTGTCTTATATTTATATTAGGCTTGTTAGAGCTGTGTCACTGTGGTAGCTCAAGATGATCATCAATTTGATGGCCATCAATTTGACAACTCAATAGTGAAGGATTTATTTCAGCTAATGGACCCATTCTTGACTGTTGCTCATGCACGCGGATCCTACTGAAAACGAAACATGCAGCCAGTACGTACATACTGACATTTCTAAACAGTCTTTACAATCGTGCAAGTCATGACCTGCTGGACGATGATGCAATGATTTATAGCCTACATATCGTTCTACTGATGAGCAAGACTCATATGAGAGAGTCCCATAAGGTTCCAGTCCTTCTAGAAACTCCTCAGGGTTGGGCACTGATTTATCAGGAGCATGTCTGTTCTCCCAGCCACCTGATCAGCTCCTAATGAAGCCCCAACAGCCTGTGCGAGATGAGGGCCATTAGGCATAATGGCGGTGTACATCAAAGGGGCAAGCGTCGAGAGGTTGCAGGGGAAAATGAGGTTAGAGACAGACTCACCACACAGACTGGTCGTCTGCGGCCATTGTAATTTATAACAATGCCCCTGAGCCTACGCCTGGGTCTGAGTCTATGATTGACAGCGTAGAGACAGAGAGAGCCATTTCTAATGCCTGTCTGCTCTTTATCCGGGTGAGGAACAGCAGTCCATTGACTACGGCAAACAAAGATTCATTGTTTCTACTGTAGCGTAAGTGCGCCCGATATCGGAGGTGCCAAGGGGCAACTTTGTTTGTTCTGTAAAACGCAGTTCAAAGCAAAGTACTTCACATTGTTTGCATACATCAATCCAAAGGTCTGATGCAATAATTCTCAGCTGAGAACCTGGACAAAGCAAGCAGGAATTAGGCTGCATGCTCCTCACCCGTCACCATCCCTGTATGAAAGAACGCTCACATTTTCGTTAATGCGGTGAATACTGATGTGAACATGGTGCCTGAAAACACACACAAGGAACCTTCCATACAGACTGTGTGTCAATCGCCTGTCATCAATTATTAAGCATAGCATTTGGGTTGATTGATCAACCCCTAATGGGCTTTCCAATCACCACGGTTAGAAGGGTTTTATTGCTAATCAAAACAGTGGAAATTGGACAGAGAGATGTTCCTGGTCTAGTCAAGGATCGACACTAGTGCTCTGATACGATGGTACTGTCTCCTCATCCAAACAGTCCAATAGAAACGTAGCGTATTTCCAGATTTGTTCTGCTACTCTACAAATCATTCATTCTTAGTCTTTCGATTCTTGCTAAAATGTGCTTAAATTGAATGAAGACGAAATATTCGGACTCCTGGTTTGCTACAGTCTCGTACTGTGGTCTTGTATTTTCCTCTGTTCAGTAGATTTGGATGAAAGCAAGTATGGGTGATCTCATTCTAAGACGGGTGAAAATATGGCTGTCTTGTCTGGTTTCTGGTTTGGTTTTTCTGAGCAACATGTCTCCTGACATGAAAAAAAAAACCCTCACGTTCGTCCTTCCACGCTATACCTCACTGGAGATATGAGGCCTGAAATCAATTTGAGAAATTTACGATGCAGGACAAAAACAAATAACACTTTAGCATTTTCCTCGAGGATCCTATGTCTAAAACCAAATCTAAACGATTACCAGAAAAGGGCATTTAGTCATCCTGTGGACTAAAACTAAAAGCCTCTTGTGTGAGTGTCTGCATTGGGACCGAGCGACACTCATTGTGTTATTCACTAGTCCATTGTCCCACTAAAGTGTAGGGTCACTAAGGCCCTGACCCTTTATTGGGACAGGAGAGAGCTGCTAGTCTCCTGTATAATAGGATTAATTCTAAGATGTGGTCCTGTGCTGATTTCTTTTTTCAAGGGAAGCTTGAGATGCTTCAACAGGACTTATTAACTTCCTTTTCCTCCTTAGCTGAAACAAACGTACCAGCGACTGGGAGGCTGCCGGATTTTTCGGCTGTTGTTGTCAGGCTGGATCCTATTAGATGCAGTTTAGGAGCTAGTGTAATGCCATTACTAGATTTATCACCTGGTCAGGTTGAGAGTTTAATGTCTGGGCTTAGTTACAGAAAGGCTTTTAAGAAGCAACTCGATGGAGAGTGCTATGAGAAGAAAAAATACGCTTGTTTGTGGAGTTTAATGTGTTACGCTGGAATAGTTTTATGCGCAGTGCCTAACAGGGTTCGCATTATGGCCAAGGAAATACTACACTACAGCTAATGTTTTATGCAATTGATGGGACGGTTGAATGTCAAAATTGATATTACATACACGTGCTCTGGGGCTTTCTTAAAGACTTTAACAGAGTTCCTTGATGAATTCCTCAAGGCAAGCGTTTAAGTCACGGAAAAAAAGCATACATGGCGTAGACGCTCACGAGTTCGCCACAGGCTGCGGTGCAGACAGACCGCTTCTTAAACACCATCGCTGTCTGGCTTGCACTCTTCAAGAGGGTGCTCTTAGGTGCACTTAAGGCTGAGTAGTCCTCACACACGCACAAAGCTTGGCCTGGGATCCTGAGGTAGTGTAGAACGGGGCAACGGATGGGCGGTCAGACAAAAGGTCCATTAGGAGCAGACAGGGCCAGGCTCCTGTACAAAACCACAGGGGGTTTATCACCAGAAAGGGAGAGGGAGGGATTGATATGATGGGAGCAGGTGAGGGAACAGTTTGAAGAAGTGACGTTTGATGCGAGTGTTTTTGGCAACACGGGTCACAGTGTCATCCTTGGAGATAGTAAACGTGTGTGTGTGTGTGTGTGTGTGTGTGTGTGTGTGAAAGTGACAGAAAGTGATAGAGAATACTAAAATTTCATTCTGATCTTGCATGTCTAAAGTGTATTTGTATTTTACTGTACTTTCACCATTTGTTTTCTGATTTATAGGTAAAATACTGGCTAAATACCACACTGGATTAGCAGTAATGTTTTCCAAATAGCCAATTCATTTCAAAACATGGCTACAAATAGTACAAACTAGATCTACAACTAGATGAAATATTCTTCAAATCCTCTCTGACCTGCAAAACCTTCAATTACACCACTGAGAAAATGTTATAGTTAGAATATTAGTATATTTTGATATACTCATCAGTATGCTCGTATGTGATATCAAACACTGAGTTGTGACCTCCTGCATGTGGATTATTTTAATATACGGCGCCTCGAGTTTCCTGTTTCGCTGCTCCACTTCCTTCCGGAAGACGATTGATGGGATGTGCCATTGTTAGATCTGTTCTATTTTAACGGACACACCGCTGACAGATTCTGCCTTCACGTCTGATGAGAATACACTCGGGCTTCGGTGTCGCTTACAAACAGGAGGCCGACGTATTCGTTTTTGAAACGAAGTCGCATTTCAATCGTGAAGTCAGCAAAAACAATGCTTTATGCATTTCTCTGTTTTGAACACGAGGTTTCGACGTGAATTCTACTCGACCTGAAGTCTGCACCGGTTTGTAAGAAAACAAAGAGGAGCGAACGTTCAAGGACGGACAGGACTGAGAATCTGATCGGAAGGACTCGATGGAAATGTCATTATTGTAGTAGTGCTTTGAACCGGGTAGTTGGGTACTCTCTTGGGGGCACTGTTGTTCAATCTTTAGTCCTGTTTAGAAATTTTTCGTCTTTTGACTGCACTGTCTTCTTACCTTCACCTTTGCACCGTCCGATCTAAAATGCACGTTTGAAATATTTCAAACAACAAACTGTTTTCAGCATGTCAGACTCTATTACAGCATAAGCCTAATAGGATGCGAGCACAATACTGGGA
Organism: Ictalurus furcatus; assembly: GCF_023375685.1. Classification (NCBI taxonomy): domain Eukaryota; kingdom Metazoa; phylum Chordata; class Actinopteri; order Siluriformes; family Ictaluridae; genus Ictalurus; species Ictalurus furcatus. The sequence continues at coordinate 3,155,663 of NC_071282.1, forward strand.
TATAGAATTGGCAACTTTCCATCATCCACTTTCGTTTTTGTCACCTGACTCTTTTCTGAGTACAAACCGGGCCGTTGCATCTCTCTCTCTCTCTCTCTCTCTCTCACTCTCATGACCCTCATGTCTGTATTAATCTCAGTGTCGCCAGCCCTGCTGCCCCATGGAGAGAAGTCTGCAGGCGGCTAGTTTCAGATAGCAATGGGCAGCTCGACTTTAAGCCTTCATCAGATCCAAAAAGGAATAACACGTGTTATTGTTCTCAGCCAGCAGTCTTGCCTCAAAAAGTATTCGGAGTTATGAAATTGTTTGGCACCAGAAGAAAACGGAACGGGCGCCAGACACGAAACACTACCTTTGTAAAGAGGGTTAAACTAGGAAGCTAGAATAACTTGAAATCCAGCGATGGGTTTTGGTCACTATCGGCTCTTTAGCCTGATGATCAAACAGGGAGAATCCGAGTATGCACTTTCTGTGAAGGTTTAAGTCAAGTCGTCTTCGCTACATTTCAATTGAAATGGATTTAAAACTTTGATGTGGAAAAATTCAAACCTTTGCTTGGAAACGCATACACGCCTTCTTCATTTTGACGCACTATAATACCTCAAAATGACTTATCTGATAAAAAGACGATGAATGCGCTCCTCTTCTGTGGAGCTTTGACCAGAGCACTGCTCTGCTTATTTAGGAATGATGGAATTTAGGATTAGGGGGAGAAAGATTCGAGAGGCGAATTCATCTTCTTGTTTTTATCAAAGTCGTGATTGGGCCTCTGTGCACCTTTTAAATAAATACTTCTTCCAAAAATGTGAATGGATAATGAATGCGTGTCAACCGGTTAGCAAGATTTAACCAGTGTAATGGGACTGTTAGCGATTTTGCATTTTGGACAGGAAACATTTACTTTCGAGCTACAGAAGTACAGCTTGAGACTTTAAAAAAAAAAAATGTCCTAGGCATGGGCAGTCATACACCTCATGGAAATTGTTGGCGTTTTTGACATATTTGGACAAGCAAACATTTGATCATCTTTGAAACATTGCCTATTAATAAAGTGGATATATTTAAACAAACCCACAAGGGAAATTCACTTTTTCAGTTATTTATTCAACAGAAATATCGACAGATGTGATATTCTTCTGTGGAAAAAGTTAGTACATCCTCGGCCTCCCTCAGAAGCTAGTATTGCCCCCTTTAGCAGAAATAACTTCTTGTAGGCGTTTTGCATAATTGTCCACCAGGCTTGCTGGAATTTTTGACCACTCTTCCATGCAATATTCTTTCAGTTGTAAGATGTTTGAGGGTTTTCTCGCATGTACTGCCCGTTTCAGACCCCCCCCCCGTCACGTATCGAGGTTGAGGCAGAAGCAAGTGCAGATAATGACATTTATTTAAACAAACGTACTATGAAACAAAGACACTAAGACAACTTGGTATAACACTGTGGCATGAAACAAAACACCGAGACATAAACGACAAGAGTCTAGGACAACGAAAGACAAGCAAACAGTGCAGACGATGACTATATATACACACGAGTGGTCATTAACAAAACGTGAATCAGGTGCAGGTGGTCATGTGACAGCTAGTGCAGTACAGTGGCTGATGGGAACTGGAGTCCGGAGTTTCTTGATACATGACACCCCCACAACATTTCAATGGGATTCAAATCTGGCCTTTGACTAGTCCATTCCATAATCCTCCATTTCTTCTTTTTGAGCCATTCCTTGGTGGATTTGCTAGTGGGCTTAGGATAATTATCCTGTTGAAATATCCACTTTCGGTTCAACTTCAACTTTCAGATAGATGGCCTGACATTATCTTCAAGCACTCTTTGATATGATGCAGAATTCATAGTTGAATCAATGAATGCAAGCTGTCCAGTCCCTGAGGCAGTGAAGCGACCCCAAACCATAAAATTTCCACCACCGTGCTTCACAGTTGGTATGAGGTGCTTCTCTTGAAAAGCTATTTTTGGTCTTCACAAAACATTGTAATTCTGCTGTTACTGTGACCAAACAACTTTCTCTTTGATTCATCTGTCCAGAGCACATTATTCCAAAAGGCCTGGTCTTTCCCTATATGCTCATCGGCAAACTGTAGTCTTGCAAAGGCTTTTTCCTGGCTCGCCTCCCATGTCGGTTAAATTTGTGCAATTTCTTTCTGATTGTAGAAACATGCACTTTGACACCAACAGTTGCTAGACTTCCTAGCAGATCCTGTAATTAAATTTTGAGGTCCTTGGAAACCTTTTTTTGCATCAGACCGTCTGCTCTTGGACTGAATTTGCTGGGACGGCCAGTTTTGGACAAATTGGAAGTCGTTTTGAAATCTGCGCCACTTGTAGATGATTTTCCGTACAGTGGAATAATGTATTTCAATGTATTTTTTAAAAAAATTATAATTCTTTGCCAGACTCATAGGCATCTACAACCTTTTTTCTGAAGGTCTTACAGAACTCTTTAGATCTTGGCATGATGACACCACACACCACAATAACAAAGGGAACACCACACACTAGATATGAGCAGGGTATAAATAAGACCAGTTCCTCCTGCACTCCCTAAACAGGTTCTGATCACTGACCAGTTGATTCTAATTTTATGGATTTGAAGGTGTGATAAATGTAGGGGTGTACTTACTTTTTCACATGACTGTAAAAAAATGAGGAGGAATGCTTCATGCTAGTGAATTATATTCCACATTCATCTTTTAGAAAACTCTTTCATGTCCTAAATCTTTCATTACCTACAGATTTGACATGATGTGAACCCTTTTTTCACGGTTTCAGCCCATCTTGTATTTACAAGGCAGCAGAGCTTGTTGCTAATTCCTCGTGTGACGTTGGGTGATGTATAGCAGCATCCACTGCTTGTTTGTGACGGCTTGTTGTGGACAAATATCCACTGGCTCCAGTTTTATATCTGAGTGTGTCTCCCTTTTTTTGTTTAAACTTTCACAAGGCCACCCAGCACTCCAGTGTTTACTGGTGCTCCGGCTTTTTCGACGATAACTTGAAATCAGCGTCCACAAAAGCCTTTCATCCTCCGTGTATCTTTCTGTGTATTCTAAATACTGTCAAGAGACAAGACTCACACACACACACACAACCCAGCATACAGCTCCCATGGTTAGAAAGAATAGGTCGTTTTCCCTGACAGACCACAGTGTTGTTTAAAAGGCTTTTCATAGTCTGAGACATGTCATTTTGTATAAGGGGGGCAAGAAGAGACAGGCCAGCTCTCGCTCCAAAAGAAAAATTTAATTGATTTGTGGGAGTCGTAAATTTAGCAGAGACAGCTCTTTTTTTTTTTTTTTTTTTTTTTTTTTTTCGGCATTTAGGGAAGGTTAAAATTTTTTACAGCTGTGGACTACAGCGCAGTAACTTTATGTACCAAAATCAAGCCTCCACTCTCCAAAGCAAACATGCTCCAACGCCCGAACAATTAGCGTGATGAATAGGAAACGGTGATAAATGGTCAGCGGCTAGTTGTTTTATTTCAACACAGCCTCACAGGCACTCTCTATTTCGCTAGCAGCAATACATGAAGCATATGAAATCTCTTCAAGTGAATGGCGCATTTCCCATGCTTGGGCTTTCTCAGAGTCGGTTGGGAAAATCAAATTTGAGGTTTAAACTGAGTTTTCCCCTTGCAAAGAGGGCAATTATTTTTTCTCATCAAATGCCAGCCCTTTCTCTTGCCTAAACCTTGGTGAAGGGGGACTGTGAACTAACCTCCCATTAACGCTTAATGTACTCAGAGCATTAATGTCTTTGCCTTTGACTTTCTGTGAGGATAAGTACAATTTTCTCCTCTTGGGATGTTACAATTTGACAATCTCACAGTATGTCAACCTACTACAAAATATCATGGTATCATGGGGTTAATTGACCAAAAGTCAGACCAAAAGTCTTGTCTCTTAGCACCTCCTTGTATGCATACTAAAAACCCAAAGGAAATAAAAAGACATGTCAGTATTGGGCATGTCATTGTATAAGTTGGGCATGTCATTATATTTTATAAGTTGAAAAAGAAAGTGTCTGCGAGGAATATACTGTATATGGCCAAATATACAATATTTATTGGCCACTAGTTGGCTAAAGGTAAGTGGACGCCTGACCAATCACACTCATATGTGTTGATAAACATCCCATTCCAGATTTAGTTCCTCATTACTGTTATAATAACCTCCACTCTTCTGGGAAGGCTTTCCAATAGATTTTGGAGCATGGATGTGTGCATTTAACCATTCAGCCACAACAGCATTAGTGAAGTCAGGCACTGATGTCGGCCAAGAAGTCCTGGCATGCACTCAGCATTCTAGTTTGTCCCAAATGTGTTCGGTGGGGTTGAGGACAAGGCTCTGTGCAGACCACTCGAGTTCTTCCACACCAACCTTGGCAAACCATGTCTTCATGGAGCTCGCTTTGTGCACAGGGGCATCGTCATGCTGGAATGGGTTTGGGCCCTTTCGTTCTAGTGAAGGGAAACTGTAATGCTACAGCACACGAAGACATTCTATACAATTGTGTCCTTCCCAAACTTTGTGGCAACAGTTTGGGGAAGAAACACATATGGGTGTGATGGTGCAGGTGTCAAAATATTTTTGGCCATATAGTGTATAGCCACATTACCTGATGCAAAAAAATGGAGTTTGCCGAAGTGTGATATTCGGGGACTTCAGAGAGACAGGGTTGTGATATTCGGGGACTTCGGAGAGACAGGGTTGTGATTTTGAGGGACTTCAGAGAGACAGGGTTGTGATATTGTGGGACTTCAGAGAGACAGGGTTGTGATATTGGGGACTTCGGAGAGACAGGGTTGTGATATTGGGGACTTTGGAGAGACAGGGTTGTGATATTGGGGACTTTGGAGAGACAGGGTTGTGATATTGTGGGACTTTGGAGAGACAGGGTTGTGATATTGTGGGACTTCGGAGAGACAGGGTTGTCACAGCCAGACACAAAACAGTTGAGAGCCACTGGATTTAGGAACTTGATTATGTAAACATCAACAGTTACTGTAGGTAACTCTCTGATCATACGCTGTGACAAACCATGAGACTGTAACAAGCCTATTCTCCTCAAATTAACTTCAGTCACAGATACACCTTACAGACAGATTTAAAGCCAGAGCCAAATGTAGACAACAGCCATTGTCTCAAGTTAACAATGCTGCATCAACACAAATCTCCATCAGAATAGCGTTACATTAAGAGCTGACTCCTAAAGCATCTAGATGCTCCCTTCCGACGCCCCTTCACCCTTCCAGGCCCAAAATAAACTCATTACAGTCTTACAGCTGTGATATTTATCTTTTTTTATATCAGCATTTTACTGCCAAAAGTAAATAGCTAGGTGAGTCCTTTCTCTTTAGGAAACTCCTTTAGTAAACAGATTGTCAGTCGCATTGTGTGGAGAACAATTGACACTTTTGGGGGAGGGGGGTGCCCTGGAACCAGCTCTGAGGTAATGTGATATAAATAGATTTGAGATAGAGTTCACATGCTGCCAGTGATGTTAGTAGTGCTGACAATGAGCCTGTGCCTTTGTGGTCATAACAGGTTTAAATCAAGTCATTCTGGACGGTTAGCACTGTTTACGCCTGTGATTTTGGGGAATCATTAATAGAGATGCTTGGGTCGTACTAGCAGTGATTTTGTGAAACATTTTCACTCTGCAGTTTTCCTGTTTGTGCAGTGTCTATTGTTCCAGAGCTAAACAGCAGGCACCGTACGTGTTTATTCTTCTTATCAGCCACGTCATTTCCAATCTTAATATCTAAGGAGTGTGCGTGCGTCTGTGTGTGTGTGTGTGTGTGTGTGTGTGTGCGTGTGTGTGTGTGGTTGTGTGTGGCAGGCCTGCTAACTCCACAGCATTCACACCTTCACTGGTCACAGCCACTTTACGAGTCTCCCGCTGTTTACAGCTTGCTGCAGCATTGGCTGTCATTATTCAGGAGTAATTACTCTCAAAAACACCTCCGGGCAGCGGAGTGAAGTCGGACGTTTTTTTTTGTAGAAGCTTGAAAAAGGTTGTATGTGTCTGTGCGTGATTGGGGGGTGGGGTTAGCATGGATCTGGGGTGTTAGCCCTAACCAGAAGAGTCTCTGCTTAATTTGTCAATGACTAATGCAGCTGGTCAGCTCGTGTACGCAGCCTTTGATGTGGCTCGGCAAACAGAGCAGAAGGAGAGGACCGGGTGTCCGGACAGCCCTTATCTTCCCAGAGTGCACTGCAGGCCTGATAAGGGGTTCCAACCAGACAACCGGGCCCCGTGGCCTTATCTAAAGGCCCTCAGCACGTTGACCTCCCAAAGAAACCAGCCTTCCGAATTCTGTGCTCCAAAATGCACCTTTATTGTCACACCTTCCGCTCTGACTGTGCTTTGAAATTTAATTTGGTGCAGATGGTAAGCTCGCATAATGAATGCTATACTTTGTAAAAAAAAAAAAAAAAAAAAAAAAAAAAAGCTACACTATCTATAATACATAATATTTTATCTTATAAATGTTTATGTAACCACCAAGAAAAATGTAGCTAAGTTATGAGTTATCTTTAAATTTGATATACTATATCGCTGCACTACCCTTTATTTATTATGTATTTTGAAAGTAGTAAGCATCCACTCTTGTATATCAAAGAAAAAAATCACATTGTGCAGATTTATATGTACCGTATCACATGCTACACTGGGTAAAATTTTTCATAGCCTGTTGCAATTTTAAAGTTATATTTATTATGGAATAAAACATAATGGGGGTGTGCTTTTATAGGATAATAACCAACAACAAGGTGGTATGATGCTTACGACCTCAGTGATTTGCCCATGACTTAGTGGTTAGCACGCTTGCCTCACACCTCCAGGATTGGGGGTTCGATTCTCACCTCCAGGATTCTTTCCTCCAGGCACTCTGGTTTCCTCCCCCAGTCCAACACGCACGTTTAAGGCTGATTGACAGTCCCAAACTGTCCATAGTGTGTGAACGTGTGTGTGATTGTGTCCTGCGATCGGTTTTCCAGGGTGCCCCGTGCCCAGAGTTCCCTTGGATAGGCTCCAGGCTCCCCGCGCCCCTGTGTAGGATAACCAGTACAGAAAATTGATGTATATTTTATTGGTTTATAGTTGCATTCTTTGCAACTTTGTCGAACGGGGTGTAAGTGTGACATAAGGTAATTCCTGTTATCATATAAGTTATAACAGCTATAAACCTTTCACTAGCTTCTCTTTTTTTTCTTTTTCTTAAACTCAATACGGCAAAATCGAAAACGCCTCTCATGACGTTAGAGAGAATCCTCAAAGTCCTGGACACTTTTCTGGTGCCAGGATTCTCACCTGATTCGAACCAAAACCTCTGAGCATATTACTCCAGTCCCCAGTCCTGAGGTCTTTACACTGGCTTCCAGTTACATTCAGAATTGATTTTATTAATCACTACACGGCCTAGGACCTAAATAATGACAGATATGTTTACGGAATATAAATCGAAGAGATCTTCAAGATCAGGTCAGTTAGAAATGGCTGAAAAGGGTTCACTCACAACAAAGTGAGACGTTTTAGCGTTTAGCTCTTATGCCACCCGTGATCGGAACCAGCTTCCAGAAGTAAGATGTGCTCAAACTCTAGACATCAATTCAGCCTCGCATTTACTGACTGAACACTACGCTGCACTCTACTGCTCGATCTGGATCATTTTAACTCTGTAACTTTTACATTTTTTTATTATCTCATCTCATTTTTTTTTATTTCTTGTTCTTCTATTGTCTTGAATTTTCTTCTAAATTTTTATATAAAGCACTTTGACTTACCATTGTGTCTGAAATGTGCTATGTAAATAAGCTTGCCTTGCCTAATGAACACCATGTTTGAAATGACAACAAAACAACTGTTTGTCTGGCAATGTGCTTAAAAACAGGAAACAAATGTGGAAATCCAGGATTTTTTTTTAACGACCCCTACTTGTTTGCTTTTTTTTATCTTTAATGACATGGGCTTCAAGCTGGGATGCTGCCATATGTCTGAGATTAGTGCTTCATGACTTAAATTAATGTGTGACTCATATTAGTAAGCCAGTGATTTAGAATAGCATTGTGGCTCCTTGATGTGAATTGCCACGGAATAACTTACGGATCTTTGCGGAACGATGACGACGACAACAACAACAACAAAAAAAGAGTCTTTTCGGTGTCACGCAAAAAAAAAACAAAAAAAAAAACAAAAACAAGGCGGTCTCCAAAATCCATAGTCGAGATCTTCTTTCAGCAAATTTTACTACGCGAAGCATGGCTGGAGATTTATCTGAAGCAGACCAATGTAACTGTTACGGTCGAAACCGAGGAAGACATTTCGCAAAGAATGTGAGGGCCTGAAAACATTCCTCACTACCATAACCAATTATCCTGTCAATCCAGGAACAAGGCCTAGAAGAAAGTGCCGGTTCTTGAATCCGCTCTCAGCCAAATTGTCATAGCGGAGGCCCCATTATTCTGAAAAATAAGGCCAAGAAAAAAGTGACAAGAAGCGGCTTTTATTTTACGGGGCAGAGGAGCCTCTCCATACCCCGCGCCATCTCTCCTTTTGTCTCCACTGCATGGCTGGAATATCTGGACAGATTTTATCAGCCGTGTTTTGTTGCAGGAGGAGGCTGCCTGTCTCCTGTACAGCCGCTCTAGACGACCAAATTACTCATCATACTGGCCTTTCGGCACCTCCGGATCTCTGGCTCGGTCTGGATAAGTCACTTTTATGTTGTGCAAAGCTTCTAAAGACCAAACAAATGATCCTGAATGAAAAGATCGGGTGCTACTAAAGCTTGAATAGCTTTGGTAGTATCTTCAGGTTCTGTTTTCAGATTTCAGATCTGTTTTTTTTTTTGTTTTTTTTCCTAAAATAAAAGTTTGCGGAACATAAATTACGCGAATCACGGATCGTGTTATTAAAATTGCATCGACTAGCTCAGAACTGTTTGTAGCTCGTGGTAGTAGTTTATTTATTTATTTTTACATTCATTTTTACAAGCATAATCTAACTATTGAAATATTAGACTCAATATTTCAATGTGTACAATAATATTTTGGCTGTTTATTGGCACCGTAGAGCGCATTTAAAAACACATTTTTAATAAAACTGTCTTTAAGTTCCGACTTAACATTATACTTGTGTACTGAGTTATCAAGGTTTGGATTGAACCCATTCAATTAGAGTCACCAGTCAAACAGTTGAATTATTAGTCATTTCTAAATAAAATGATAATGGTGGGTTGTGATTTCCAAAGAAAAAAAAAACAACCCATAAACAAACAAACAAAAAAAAAGTATGACAGCAGTGGTTAGAAAAACTGCAAGAATATTTTTGAAAATATATTTTTTCTTATTCAGGGTTATTCTGCTTGTTGGGATGCGCCACATTTTCTCTACCAGTATTGAAGTCTTAACGGTATCGCTATTTCTAATTGTCTTATCACAGTATGTTGCCCCATCAGTATAACATCCCTAAATGACAGGACGTCTTATCAGCAGCATTGCCAAGATGCTATAAAGTGTAGGCCATGAACCCACCACAGTGAAATCAGCATCTGATAACTCTAATAACCAGCTCACCCACAGCACCTGGCTCTGTTCTTACCCCAGCTCATCCCCTTGTTCCCTGACCACATATTAATTACTAACTGGGTCTGGTGATATCATGGAGCTGGAACGCTGTCTGGGTTCCCTTTGCACTGGATGTGCTGTAAATCAGCCTGACTTTTCAAAGTAAGCCACCGAGGTCCACCTGTCAGCGAGGCCAAACAGGCACAGGCTTGGGGGAGAAAAAAAAAACTGCTAGCAGTAGTAAAATATCATTGTTTGAGAATATAATGTTGTACTGTACTATAACTGTCAGTACAGTCGTATCAGACTGCTTTTAAAGTTTTGAGTCCTTGACCAGTCTAAGACTAAACATCATATGATTGTGCTGTTCTTCTATAACAGAGTGAATTTTTGGAAACATGGGTGCAAAAATCAAGCTTTTTTTATTTATTTTTTTCAAGGTTTGCCATGAATAATGTAATATTACACAAGATATTAATAAGAAACGGAAACAAAACCGTTCTGGAAGATTTGTTAAAAGAGGTTGTGATTTTTATGTATTTATATTCTGAGTGTCTGTTTATCATGTTCACACTCAAAGAGAGCAAGGGGTGGAAACATTCCAGTTTATATTAATAAACAGATGATAGAATATATATATATATATATATATATATATATATATATATATATATATATATATATATATATATATATAATATATATAGTTAATGCCCTTAATTGTTAATGCTGTCTCAACATGATTAGATATTATTTTAAATCTTATATCATAAACATCATGGCTATTGGATAAAATTAGACAATTTTTTAAAATTAAATAAATCATAGCTTAATGCAAATCAAACTTTTTCAGTTCTAAACAAATAACTTTTACTGGCCCTCTTTTGTCATTTATGTTTTTATATAATAATAATAATAATAATAATAATAATAATAATAATGATGATGATAATAATAATTACAGATATATATACTCTCACACATATATTATAATATTTATATCAATATACACATTATATTACTCTAAATTGCAAGACAGTAAATTGTCTTTTTCATTAAAATTATTTATTACTTTGGCCAACAGTCTCCATGATATCACTTATAAGGAATTTGACTTTTATTGATTTATTAACATCAACACAATTTGAACATTTTAACAGTAAGAATGAAGGAATAGAATAACTAAAATGTTAAATAAATGAATAGCGACAGTAATAGTAAGCCCTTTTTTTGCTGTAAGTAAAAAAAAAAAAACAATATAGTGTGCGCCAATTAAACTGAATGCACTGATTATATGGAACATTTGCGCAGCTACTGTATATTAAGAAACTGTATGCAACCATGCATACATACCT